>NW_026908963.1:0-18002 GCF_958449725.1 Rosa rugosa | reverse complement strand
ATTCGGTGCGGGTCGGTTTAAACCGGGCGGTTTATGACCCGAAACCGCAACCGAACCGCTTTTATGCGGTTCGGTGCGGTGTGACCATGAAACGACACCGTTTTAGTTCGGTGCGGTTACCGAACCACTTTTTCGGTGCGGTTCGGGTCGGTAACCGTATTTTCGGTACAAAGTGCCCACCCCTAATATATACCCAAGCGATCTTAACAGTGCAATAAGAGAGTTAAGGTAGGGGTCGTCAATGGGCAGCCCTGCCCAAAATTAATGGGCTCGGGCCCAGCCGGGCAGGGCCAAAACATATTTTTTTTATTTTTCGGGCCGGGCAGGGCCGGGCTTCTCTTAAAAATCAAGGCCCAGGGCCTTACGGGCTTTTTAGGGCCGGGCCGGGCCGGGCTTTTTTGGGTGAGCAGGGCCGAGCCCATTATATTTATATGTCATAATATTTTGTTAAAAAAAATACAAAAAGCTATGAAAAAATTATGATATGTTAATGATTGACCAAAATAAAATACAAAATTAAAAAAACATATGACCTAATGCAATAATTAGTTCAATATAACTACATAAAAAGATATTAATACAAGAATTGAATGGGCTTTCGGGTGGGCTTATAAGGCTGGGCCGGGCGGGCTTTAATGGGCATATAACGGGCCGGGCCGCGGGCCGGGCCTGGGCTTTGAACCCTCCGCCGTAGCCCTGCCTCGTGCCCAATGGGCAGGGCCGAGATGGGCTTTGCTGCGGGCCGGGCCGGGCTTTTGCCCACTGGGCCGGGCGGGCGCCCATGGGCTTTTAGGCCCGCGGGCCAAATGATGACCCCTAAGTTAAGGTAATACCGTAATAGTAGGAGAGAAAGTAAAGAAGATCTCTAAGAGCATGTTCACCGGTACCATTTTTGGCCGGTCTCCAACAAGGCTGGTTGAGGTGGTGATCAACATGCTCCAAAAATTGATCTCTGCCGGCAAACACAAGACCGGCCTCTAGCTTCTTGACATTTTCTGACCTTGACATTTCCTGACCCAGGCCAAGAAAGATGTTAGGCCCTGTTTGGTTGGTGGAAAGGAAAGGAATCATTTTCCTTTCCATTGGGAAAGTGAATCTTGAGGGGGGGAGGAACCAATTTCCTCCACTTTTTCCTTTCCTTTGGGAACCAGTTTACCTTCCTTGGCTGTCCCAAACGCAGGGAAGGAAACACTTTCCTTTCCCAATGCCCAGATTCTGGGAAACAAACATGGCCTTAGTTTCTTGACCCAGAAACTGACCCAAGGATGTTGGCTGCCACGCTGGCTGAAGCCCAATCGTGGGCGACCTTAGCCATGACGCAGATGAGAGACGCCGGAAACACGAACCTCCGACAAGTCGATACCACTCAAAACATCAATTCCATCAAAACTCAACTATAATCAAAACCAATTATATAAACTTGTAGACTGTGAAGAGGAAATCAATTTCTATACCTCATGCATCGACAACGGTGAGTCGGTGACCAGAGTCGCCGAAAAAAACATAAACATCGCGAACGTGTTGCTGACTTTCAGCGCTCAATTCTCCCCCCTTGATCCACATATGGCTGAGCCGTGACCGGGAAGAAGTCGGCTATGACAAGACGAATCCAACGTTGGTAGTCTGCCGACATTTGTCGCCGAAAAAGAAAATTCCGCTCGGGTCTTCTTTCGGGTCATCGAGTCTTTGGAAGGGTTAAGGGTCCAGAGAGTTCTAGTGAGTTTGACCTGATCTGACCCTTATTTATAGCCTTTCCCCAATTAAATTAGGGCGGCTCAAATGAATAAGTGAAAATTTTGACGGCCTTGATCGCACCACACCTTTTTTTTTTTTGTGTAAATGTTTTTCAAAATTTCAAAACTTTCAGAAATGCATAGAAATTAGTTTGGGTATCCGAAAAATTTCTCGAAAATTCTCACGGACTCATCGCGTCGCGTACTTTATTAACGAGTCCAAAAATTACAGATTTCACCTTGTGATAAATTCGGATAAATGTTCTCGAGTATTGATATATATATATATATATATATATATATATATATATATATATATATATATATATATAATGGTAATAAACGATAGCCAAAAAAATTGTAGAAAGCTTTAAAAAATACCCTATAAAAAAATAAATTAGATGTCTTTTTTTATTCACTTAAAATAATTAATAATTTTATTAGTAGGTTATCCATAACGTATCACTACTATCTATTTACATCAATTATATTTCAATTTTACAATAAATAAATTAATAATAAAAATTCAATGAACAGTAACTAACCGGTCAAGAAACATAACGGGTGGAAACACATGTCCATTGGCAGCGAACAGTGTCTTGACCTAGTGACCTAGTGACCCAGTGACCCTGACCTATTGACCCAACGGGTGAACTTGCTCTAACAACTTTCCAACTATAACATCCACTCTATATCCACCTCTAGTCTAGAAGTTACTTTTTGGCTCTAATTAGATGGATTAATTTTTTTTAGGGGAACAGAATCAGGTACCATTAATATTGACAACCTCACTCGGTCAAGCTAGAAGGATAGAAATCCCTCATGATACATCTCGATGCGCAATCCAAAAGAAAAAACAAAGCAAAAACCAAACCTAAAAACAGAAGCAAAGTCGAACTAAACAACTACAAAAAAACAAAGAAAAAGAAAATAAAGCATAGTCCTACACAAACCCAAGCAAAGCAATTGTCATGACACTTTGATGCCTAAGACCCTCATGGTGTACATCGCAGCAGACATCACAACAAAAGCTTCCACCGATCCCATGTAGGACAACATAACCTAACCCTTCTGGAGATGGGTCTCTTCCTCCAAGGCAGCTGCCTCTAGAGCTGGTGTAGGTTTGGACTTGTTCCGATGACCACGAGGGTGGCCCTTCTTCTTTGGCACCTTCCCCACACCAACAGGAACCTCCACCAAACCCTCACCAAAATCCATCGATCCAACAACCATTTTTAGTCGCTTCCCAACCTCATCCCAATCATTCTCACGCACCTTGCGCACACCCAAAGTCCCATCCTTGAGCCCTCTACCAGGAAAGAACCTACAAACATTGAGATCAGCATCAACAGGCCCGCCCGGCCCACTTCTTCCCAGCCCAGCAGTCAACCCTAGTTTGAAGCTAGGGTTTCCAGCCAAAACCGGAGCTGCAACAGTTCGAGCCTCCGCTTCCGCCTCTACCAAGAAACGAGGAGCAGCGGTAGTACGAGTCTCCACCTCTACCAAGAGACGTGGAGCAGCAGCAATACAACTCTCCGCCTCTACCAAGAGACTTGGCCCATCATCAGTCACCGCCACGGGCCTCGGGAGACCCAAAAAGGTCCCAGTTACCCCGGAGTCCGCTACAGCCTCTGCTCTGAGATCGCAGCCCCCTACGGCTCCGTGATCGGCGACGTAGCAGCCATCTCCACCGCCAAACCTCTATCACAACTTGCTCCGCCGTGATAGAAGAAGCCATAGGCCTTGCAAATGCCATGAAACTTCTCATAATGGAACTCTAATTCGACAGTCAGTTCCGGCGAGAAACTAAACTCCCGCTGAGCCCATACTTGGCGCCTTACATCATGAATCAGTCGAATCTGTTGGACAGATTCCTTCCTCTTCATCACCACCAGGTCAACCCTAAGAATACTCCCCAGAGAGTTTCCGATGCGTTGCAGAATGCGTTTGTTGCGCAAGGTAACATGCAAACCCTTCACCGCAACCCAAACTTCTAGAGAATGCAATGGGACTTCCTACAGTGCGCCTACACCGTCGTAGTCTACTATCAGGAGCATTAAATTGCTATAAAACCATGGTCCGCCATTAAGGATGCGGAACTTCTCTTTCTGTTCCTTGAATTGGAACACAAAAATCCCTCCCTCCTTTTGTCGGATCAAGACCTTCTCCTTCAGCCGCCACACCCCGTAGATCACCACCGATTAATTAATTATTGGGATGACCATCTTAATTATGTTTAGGCCACCATCTTAATTAAGAATTTCTAACTAAATGGATTGATGAATAGAAGAATTAGATTCCACCACCATAATAAAAATGAAATATTAGATAAAAGAATTGAAGGATCCTCTCCTGAGCTCATTTTTTACCTGAGCTTCCTAAGCTTTGAAAGAGATGAAGACGCGTGGCTTTCTAAACTCTAATGGTTAATAATTCCTCTTTTCCTTCACAGCACTTTGTTTCTTTCCTCTCTCACTACTGTGCTTCTTTTCCTTCTGTTCTACAGTTCAGAAGGATCATTAAACTTAGAAAAGATCGTGGCTTTGAGCACAAGAAGGATCATTAAACTCAGAAAAGATCAAGGCTTTGAGCACAAGAAGGATCATTATTTCTACAAATCCTTTTGGAAAGAAGTGGATGTATATTTTTTAATAAACGATGTACATGATCAGTTGTTCATCACTTTATCATCAAATGGACAACATACACAAAACTGAAAGCCTTGTCAATCTTCAACTCCTCAAATAACCAAGGCTTCCACCACACCCACCACTCCATCTTCGTCATTCTTCACAATCTCATCTCCTTCAATATGCCAATGCACGCCTAGTCTCTCATTCTTCAAGTCCTCCCCGGTCGAATTTCATTCCCATTCTTCACTCCCTCGTCTCTCCTCCACGATTTAACTCAACCCAAGTTGAGCTCAGTCCCCACCTCTAGTCAATTATACGAAGCAATTATCAACGCCCATGTTCAATCTCAGTTACCAGAGCAAGCCCTATACTATTTGAAAAAAAATGGTTGAGCAAGGCCTCGTTACCAGATCAAACACTTTCAATAACGTATTGGGTTTTCTTGTTAAGTCGAGAGATTTTGAAAAGGCTTAAAAAGAAAGCACTAGCTGGGATTGTCAATGCCCAAGAATCCCACCCCCATTACTGCACCCACCAAAGTATGAGTTGCAGAGATGGGTCACCAATTTATTTGAGTTACTTTTGGTTGATTTTATCCTCCTTATCTGGGCTTGTTCTTCATCCCTAGAATTTGAGGATCTGCATTCTGGATTGAATCAGTCTTGGCCAATTGCTGATGTTTTTCAATGAAGAGGAGTAAGCACTACGAAGGAGAAAAGAGAGAGCGAGAACAGAAACATGGGCCAGTGAAAGGGAAAAACAAATCTCAAGTTAGTTGTAGGCCATTGGATTTGGTATGGACACATGTCTCAATCTTTTTATTTAAATCCTGATTCCGCCACTGCTTAGCAGTGAAGCGTGGGGTGAATTCAGACTTGTTAACCTTCTTTGCTAGAGCAGAGAGACCTCTACGCTCATCAATCAATTCTGGAAGCATAGTTTTCAACTTTTTGGGGGAAGCATATGGTGAGGCAGGCCTTCCTCATTGACTATCATCCACAATTGAAGTAGACCTGGTATTAGCCCCTTTAACCTCCATTTGCCTTCGATTTTCAGGCTGTGGACTTGGAACCTACACATCTTCAAACTGGAAAGTGCCATTCATAAACCTCCCCTCTCCAAAACCTAGCACTTGGCTTACTTTTTCCTTCCCTTTTCCACTGCAGACTCAATGGACACTCCAACATGCACCATGCACTTGCCATGCTCATGGTAAATGAGGTTACAGTGGCGACACTTTCCCATTAAGTTCTCAGAGAAAATGAAATATCCTTCTCAACCCTGAATCCAACCTCAGAGTCGTCTTCAAGAAAAATGGTCTGGATAGTTCATGGAAGACACGAACCCTAATGTATTATACAATTCTCATCAAGTTCCATAAACTTACCTGCCACAGACACAACGTTGGCAATGGTCTCCTCCACCTCATAAGCAGGAGGGATATTGACCGGTGATGCGCACTCAGAAGAACAAGGAGTCCAGCGCCATCGTAGCAAGTGGAGCAACTCCGTTATATTCATGTAAACCTACCAGGGTTTGGTTGAAATATCATGGTCTCCCTTTACGACTTTTCTGCAATGTCCTATGTGATCAAAGGAGAAAACAAACTTGTCATTTGCATGTTCTTACAATTTGACCCTTTTTTAGAAACCATATAAGCCTGAAATGACGTCTCAGATCATTGACCTACACTGGTCTTGGTGATAAAACCCTAGCCAACATAAAAAAGTGCCCCATTCTTTTCGCTCCTCCTCCTGCCATACGAGAGATGTCAATCACCTTGCATGTTGTCACCAACAAGGACCAAGGAGGCTGCAAAACTCACTGTTACATCATCAATCGAAATCATGGTGGTTCAGAGAGAGGAAAGACGTCGATCAGAGACGATGTTGATAGGGTTTGGTTAGAGCTGCCATAGAGAACGAGGCATTAGTTTTACTAAGGTTTATGATTTTGCGTGTAGCACTCACAGTGATTAAAATATATAATGTAAATAACATGAAAACAAAAATGCATATATATATATATTCAGATAAGGGTGTGGCTATTGCCACCTTACCATTTTCTTAGAGTTTAGAGTTCACCTTACAAATATTTGAATTAGTGAAAGACTATATTATCCAAGTGCAAAATGACTACTAAGTACACTAATGACTATAAGGAAAATTATATACATAACCAATTGATTAAATACAAAGACAAGGCCTGCTCACCTAAGGGACAGTTTTTAAGGGACTGTGAGGGACAAGTGAATCTGACGGCTGAAAATAAATGCACAGTTTTAAGGCAAGAAGCCAATATATTGATCACAACCCAGAATGACCATTACATACCCTCCTGCTACCAATTAGGGGTAGGCAAGAAGTTGTGCTCGTACCCACAGTGGTACGTAGAAACTAGGGTACTCATTTGATATTAAATACATTCGAAATAGCATGAATCTCCCTTCGGTAGTACTCCAGAAGATCCGCTAGAAGCACAGAAAGTGCATTGCTCCCTAAAAAATTTAGGAAATTATTTAAAGTAAACTAAGTACTAACATAATGCAAGCCCAAAATAACCAGGCCCAATTTATTCAGGCCCAAATGGGAACAGCCCAAGGACAACTTCACCAAAGCCTAAGCAAAACCGGGCCAAACCCGTCATCTTCGTCCCATGCCGCCGCCCATCACCGCCACTTCCTGCGCTGGCACAACCAACATTGTCACTGCATCCCGAAGCCCCGCTACCACAACTCCCACGACCGTGAACCCCAAAAGGGCTGAAAACCAAGCAAAACTTGAGACACCATGCCCTGAGTTTACCCGGAATCCAGACCGATGCAGTCCTCCGACCGCCCTTATTGCAGTCAGCGACCCCAGAATCACAGCAGGCCAATCACGCACACGGAGATGCCCAACCGCCACGAACATAGAGATGTCGCATCGAAACCACTGCCGAGGCACGATCTGCCCAACTTCGAGCAAACCATCCAAATCACGGCTCCCGAGCCCGACCATTAGAGTACCCGTCCGGCAACCGCACACAAACGCTGGCAGAGCCCGGAGGCCTGCTAGACGATGCGCGCGGTTTTGCAGATGCTCTTAGCCCGAGTTAGGGTTTAGGTGATGCCGCCGCTTCCACTTCAATTTTTGAGAACAAAATAATGAAAATATAAGTAAAAAATTGTATAATGAAAACAAAATAACTTTTAATCTTATTTAATTTTAAAGTCGAGATAATTGTTAAAAGACTGAAAACCTAAAAAATCAACAATTTCGATAACAAAAGGAAGAAAATTTGTATGGCCGGAAAGTTGTTAGCATTTTATCTATGTACATGCATTTACTAATTATTATCGTGACTTGAACTTAAAAGCTAAATTGCTAAGTTTATGATTGGTGAAACAGTGAATGTATAAAGAAAGTAAGAAACTCCTCAAGCTAGTCATCAAATTCGTCCATGCCCGATAAAAGATTATGGATATGATGGAGTTCATTTTTGTCGCTCCGGTCCTCGATGCATGCATGTCCCATGGAAGTACTGTACAACCCTAGCAAAGTCACGGACCACACTTTGGTTCCTCTCACGCATGCAAGAGATGAAGAGATGGATATTGTGGTTGAAGTAATGATCGAACAAGCTCTTGACTATTCATGCATGTCAAGTACATGAAGCACTGAGTTAATTTTCCATTTGGCCTTTGTCAAATGATATATCATGGTCATGGTGTCAAATAATACACAGGTGGGCAGCAGTTTTCGTCGCAAATACTTTTTGCAACAAAAATTTACCATCGCAATTGGATCTTGTAACGCCACCTATTGTAACGTTAACATTTCTGTCGCAAATGCTTAATTTGCTGTCGCGAAAAATATTTGTTACGGCAAAATTACTATTTGCAGTCGCAATTGAAGTTTTTTTCAGTAGTGTGGTGCTGAGTTTTGAATGTTATGAGAATGAGTGAATGACGGTGCACAAATTGTCATCTTCAAGGAGACAAATCCTGGCTATAGGATCAAGCTTGCTCACGACTAGGCCGGTGCACATTACCTGCATTTTGGAAACGTACGGAAAATCCGAGTCAATTAAGCTTTTGAGATTTTCATGATACATGTAAATCTTAGATGTCCCGTGTCATATTGGATACGCATTATTAGAACTAGAAGCTTTCTGAATTGAAATCTTTGCTTTGTGCGCGGAATTAGTGGGAAATCTTGCTTGTGAAGTGCGATGTTAGGTAAACATGAAGAAAATCTGTGGCCTCTAATTACGTGGCCTAGTGAAATATGGAACTTATACTATCTGTCATCGTAGGCTAAAAGTCTATATATGGCATCTTGATTGCTCTCACTGCATTATACACTCCTCAAAATTGTTTTTTAGCATACAATCAAATATGAAGGTTAAATATGGGTTACAGTTTCCACATGACAAAGTCCTCCTTTTTTTATTATTTCTATTCCTTATTCCATTTTCATCTTTCCGGCTTCACCAAATTATTTCTAATTCCATTTTTATTATTCATTATGTGTAGCTATATATATACGCTAATACGCACCCCAATATTCTTAATACACATTCCACTCATCTCTCAAATTTTTTGAACTTCTGTAATCTCAAACTGTCATTCTATCATATGAATTAAATACCAAAAAGAAAAGAAAAGAAAAACTAAAACAACTTAAATTGAGGGAGCATAATTAAAAGTTTAAAACGTTTTGTTATTAACAAATTAATAAATAGGGGATTAGAGGTGGATTTTTTTTTTTTAGCAATAGAGGATAATAACGTTTAGAGAAATTTTATATACACATTCTCGTGTGTTTGGTGGGGTGGTAAGACAATGACTTGTCATTTGCGAGGTCATGTGTTCGAGCCCCATCAAGGATTGAGTTTTTTTTAAAAAGGTGTCAAAGTACAAAAAAAAAAAAAGAAAAAAAAAACATAATTAATAAGCCTCGAAATTCACCACGCATGTACCAACAAGCCTTGAACATCAGGGCAGAAAATCAAATATGCATGAACCACTCAAATTTCTTAGAGAGGTCTATATGGGCAGTAAGAAGAAGTTTGGAGGCATAGTTTGAATAAAAACGAGTGCCCAGATTTTTTATTTTTTAGTTAGTAAAGAGGGGCATAAGAGAAACTTTAAGAGAAATTTTGGACAAAAAAAATTTAAAGAGTGTATATTAAGTAGACAGGGATGTGTATATAAAATTTCTCTAAACATAATTATCTGCTATTGCTAAAAAAAAATAAAAACATTATTCACCTCTAATCCCTTATTTATTAATTTGTTAATAAAAAAACATATACCGTTACAAAGATCTTAATGAGATATTTAATATGAGCTCAATATCAAAATATTTAGATAAAGTTAATTATGTACATAATAAGGTATTATTTGTATATGAGACATAATCTTTATAGGATGTTTATTTTTCTTGTTTTAATACATATCAACTATGAGACAATTGATCCTATTGAACTCTTCTTCATCGAGAAAACAGGAGAGAAACCTAGGTTCTAGAAAGAGCAAAGGAGAGTTTGTTGCTCGTCTGGCGGCGCCTCCTCGTCAACCGTGGCTTCCTGCCTCAGCGACGAGTGACAGGTGTTGCCGGACGGGAGATGGGGGTCTCGGGACTCTCGGTTTTGTCTTCTTTTCGTTGGTTTGGGCTATGCACGTTTCTTCTCTACTCTCAGGTAGAGGCGTAGGCGTGGATGGGGAAATCGGCGGCAGCGCAGGCTTGGAGCAAGGGGCCAGAGACCAGATCATGGCAACAGCATGCCATGGATTGTGTGGCGCTGGTCTCTATTTGGAGGTGGGTCACTCAGCGATGGTTGCAGAGGTGGGTTCGGACTCCCAGGTGGATGGACACAGATGGGTGGAGCTATTTCGTTCCGAGGTGGAAGGGCACGGTGATTCCCTTCTTGCTTCTCGGTGGTTTGGATTGGAATGGATATGTTACCAGATATGGATCCGGCCGACGACAGGCCGGTGAATCAGTGTGGCTTGCGGTATTGGTTGGGTATCGGTGGTCTGCCGGGGGGGGGGGGAATTGGAGAGAGGGAAGATGACTGTAATAGCTTTGTTCTGGTCTTGTTTAGAGTTTTATTTTTGGTTAGTTTTTTCTAGTCACTAGTATGTCCCTACTCTTTTGAGCTAGGGTTGGGTCAAATTGAGGTACCATGGATTTGGTGTCATTTCTGGGGACGAGTTGGTTTAGTTTCGGTTTTATCTTATGGTCAATGTGCTGACAAACGATCCTTGCACGTGGTCTGGTATCATTGGGACACGGTGTGGAAGAGGGCGTTGGTTTTTATGGCGGTTGTCTATGAGGTGGTATCGAGATTCTCGGGATTCTCTGTAGCCCGAGAGGTTGGGCGATATAGGTGGTTAGGGGTTGAGCCCTTTCGGCTCAAGGAGGTCATTCTGGATGACGGACCCGTAATTGGTTTAGGCTTTAGGGAGGAGAGTGGGGAGTTCTTGTCCACCCACCGGTCATTTCCATGTTATGTAATTTTGGTAATCATCAATAAAGGTTCCTTATTCTAAAAAAAAAAAAAAAAAAAACTATGAGACAATCAGAGAATCAATGACTAGCCATTGCTGAGTGGGGGTTTAGTTATTTGGCTGACAATATATGACTTACGGTCGGAGAGAAATAACTTAGAATTTATATTTCTAGAATATCTTTTTTTTTTAGTAAGTCAAAACTGAATGAGTTTCTAGCTTTATGAGGAGAGATGCTCTTACTGTTTATCTTAGTCAAGAAAATCAACTAGCATTATCAAACTAAAATTAAACTAGACTAAAGTACTTTGATGTTTGTTCCTTTACAACTTGATTGAGAGCCAATTTATCAATTTTGAAATCTGAGTGTCAATTGGTCTGGAAACAATATTGTGACATTAACTCGTTTGGGCTAGAGCTGAATATTCATGCTACAATACCATGGTTAGGGCGTCGTCACTTTCCAAGGCTAATTTTTTTTTTTTTTCATCTCCAGTTTAGTCTTGTTGTCAATATCCAGATCAATTCCTGATGAGCCATTCTTCCATGATTGGAAAACACGTTTGAGTATGACTTAGACTTGGTTGTTGCATGTCGTGTTTTGCACGAGCAACTTGCTTAATTGCTTTATATATATAAATAGCAGTAAACAGTAAGCAGTAAACACCTTGACCCAGCTGCTGCTTTGTTTCCTTTTCGGCTTTTCCTATCGGCTAGGATGCCCTCATGTCCACACAATCGATTTCGGAATGGAATCCAGAAACCAGGTTATAGATGGATCAGTATAAGAAACTCTTTTTTAGTCGGTACATATTCATATTAGGTTGGGCAAATATTATAAATAGTTTCCGTGAGTTAGAATCGTGATTACGTCTATTCTCGTAATCTAAAGATATCTAATTTTGATATTTAAGTTTGATAAATCAATTAATTTTGGTCTCAGCATATAATGCACACGGGAAGGCCTTACTAACGGTAGTAGACGAAATGTAATGCTAGGATCAAAATTAGTTGATTTATCAAACCCGATGACCAAAATTAGATATTTTTAAACTGCAGAGACAAACGTAGTCATGACCCCAAACCACGAAAATCATTTATAACGTTAGGCCGATAAATGGATATCTAGGTTCCTCTTTTCAAAAAAATAGCCAAACCACCACTATTCTATATTTAAATTTTATTTTTTTTAATTGATCCATTTTCTATTAATTTCACAATATCACACGTTGCTAGTTAAAAACTTAAAAATAAAGAAAAGAAGAGGAAGAAACAACCTGTTGTAAAATGGAAGGTCTATCCAAGGAGGGCTTTATATGTAGGGGTTTATCTCATGTGGAATAGCTGGGGTATCCAAATTTTCCTTTTTCGATAATTTCAAACTTTCACCTCACCTCATGTCAGTGAAATGAAAACAACTGAAAGAAAAATTATATATACAGTAGTTGGGATTTGATCGACGAAATATTTGTTTTGCAATATTGTTCTTATCCATTCGGTAATATTCTATTTGTCCCCTTTATTTAGAATAATATTATTGTTATGATCGAATATCGAGCGGAAATCAATCACCACCTCCACCAGTCGAGTCTTTCCGGAATAGAAAGCACTAGCCTCAAAAGCTGAATCCAAACAAATTGCATATGGTCACACCTATATCCATCCCAGTGAAAAGAGGAGATACAAGAGCTTGTGCTCTACACGCTCGTTGGACAAAACTCAACCTATTTTATGATTCTCTCAAAAAAAAAAAAAAAAAAACCTATTTTATGATCGAATACTATCAATAATTTATGTATTCGATAATTACTACGCAGTAGGCATGATAGATGCATACGTACATGTAATTTAAATCAAGTGGCTGAGCAATAGATAGATCGAAGTAGTGCTTAACTTCCGTTTTTGGATTGTATTGACCGACATCAATATTAATGGTCGATGGATATAATTATTTTTGTGAAAATATATGCTTCTGATTATATATAACCCACTGTGAAGAGAGAGGAATAGTAGAAAGAAAGTGGAATTGGGAAATTGTGAGGCATCAAGTGATTTGGCATGTAACTCTCCTCTTTCTCTCTCGTTTAATTCTGTTACCTATTTCTGGCGAAGGAAGTTGAGCTACTCTGTATCTAACTCTCTAAATTGCAACAGTGCTCTAGAGATGGATAGGAGAGGGTAATTAATAAATAATAAGTATCAAATTAACTTTTTTTTTATTACAATAATTAGTAAACTACTACGTACTATGGTAACTTCAATTAATTCGAATGCATTTGACCATCTTAATTATCTCCAGACAACCATCTTGAATGTTAATTGAGAATTCTTAACTAAATGGATATATAAATTGATAGAAGGAGTAGATGCTTAGCAAACTAAAGAATTTCACTTATATTCGCCAGAGCTCTTGAAAATTCGGAGCTTCGTATACCGAAATTTTGATCCGGTGCAAGGTTTGAAGGCAAGGGTGACGTCAAATCTGGTTTGCGACGTAGATTGTTGTAATCAGAGGGCATCAAGTTGCAGGACGGTGGTACGTGAGGTAGCGGCAACCTGGTTTTCTGTGGAGGCGTGAGCGCTTGTCGGGTCTTCGCCGGAGGCTTTGTTAGGATATCCACTTTCTTCGATTGCAGGTGATCCCAAGTTAGATCCAAGGCAGTCTCTTTCCGGCTATCTTGATGGGGGAAGACCGTGGACAGCCATCGGAGCGGTGATGGGCGGAGGCCGCCTTTTCTGACAGGTCAGAACTGGTCGAGGAGGTGGGAGGCGAAGAGTTTGGGTAGTGGGCTTTTGGGCCTCTATCGATCTGGGCTGCATATGCAGGCTGGTGAACTGGGCTTAGTTGGTTCAGTTCCTCTCTCCTCCAACACTTGGGTTGGGCTTGGTTTTGGGATTTCTGGGAGGTGGCCTATCCTGCTCTTTACCCTGTACTGTTTCTCGAATGTTGCTGTGGCTGTGTTGAGTATTGCGACGTACACCATGAAGGTCTTAGGCGTCAAGATGTTCATTCAGTGGTTCCATTTTAGGGCTGTGTAGGGTTAGAGAGTTTTTAATTTCTGCATTTTGTTTCTGCAGTTTCTTTAGGATTTTAGTTTTTTGGAGTTTAGTCCGTTTATGCAAGCATTGATTTGTTATATGAAGGATCTTTGAACCTCTCAAACTTAACCGAGTGAGGTCGTATAATTTTAATATCAATGAATCAGTCTTCCATTGACCTCAAAAAAAAAAAAATAAATAAAGAATTTCACTTTTTATTTCGACCTCCAACACTAAAGGTACTATGTTATGTTTAGATAATACACTCAAAACAAACTTAATGGTTATTCTATGTTAGGTTTAATTAAATGATAACGTATGTTACTCATATACACAATGAGTAGTTTTTTTCCAACTTAACACGATCTTGACCTGTTTATTTGACATATTGTTGACCTGTTTATTTGACATATTGGTGCCACTTGAACACAAGTTGTAGACCTAGTTGATGTATTATATATATTTCACATCCATCATCTCATTTCAGAATTGTACAAATTATTCAGACCTTTCACTAGTAAAGACAATGAGATTAATTCACGAATGAACACAACTTAGAAACCTAGCAAGCAATGGCCACCACATTGTAATCAACAAATGGCCCCCATATTTACCAAAGTTATGAATTCTTTTTTAGATGTCATGCCTTACCGACTCAGCCCTCAAAGGAATTGTAGGAAGTGTCCTACTGAGTTGGTTGCTTCCCCTCTTGAGAGAAATATCCTTCTGCATGTGATGGACTCTTTTGTCCTCATTAATTTTTTTTTTCTTAGTCTTTTTCCCCTGCTGTTGTTTTTGGGGTATATTGGTTTTCTGTGTGCTCTGTTTCTTGTTCTGTATATTTCATCTTTAAAGTAACAAAAAAAAAAAAAGAACTGTAGAATTGCGCACACAAAAGAATTACATCTAATGTTCCTTTTCTGTAATGTAATGTGAAGGTAATATGATCACCCAAATCATTGCAAAACGCTCTCTTATTGAGCAATCTTTACTAGTTTGGAATGAGGAGGGGTCTGAACGGCTTGCTTACTGTATGTATGTAGTTTCCTTATTGTTTAATGAATGCATTGTAGGCTGGTTCGGTGTTGGATTGAACTTGAACCCGCGTACGAGAAGGAGAGATTAAACAAGGGAACTGTTTGGGCTTGGACCAAACCTTTGGGCCCCTGTTTGTTTGTTTTTTCTTTTCATGATTTACTTTATTTTTACTTTCTAATAGTTGGTGACTTTATGCTGTTAATACTTAATAAGTCACTACCATTATTTGGTATGACGAGTTGGGCTTTGTCCCGGTTTATGCTCTTTGAGTGCCGTGTTTGACTTAGGACGGCTGCGATTTTCTTACATTGTTAAATGGTCGCAGCTTCCTAGTAGTAAGATGAAACTAATTGTCACTAAATTTATTTTTCAGTGGCAACGTAATGGGAAAGTTGGTAGTAGTGTATTACGGCTCCGCGTGAGCATTATCTTTCCGGTATGTCACCAAAATTGTAAAGCAAATGGAGTACTCAGTCGTACACTCTTTGCTAATTGATGCGGATTCGAATATACAGGATTAGTTGAGACTCTTGATAATATTATTTTGGGACATTCTTTAAGACTTATTATCATATGGAGTTTAGGCACTCTGTCCCCCTTTGTATATTATGATTTCATTAATGGTTAAGCTTTAAGGGCAACCGTTTTGGCCCTACCTAAAAAAAAAAAATTGAATGCATTGTCAATTGATATTAAAAAAAAAAAAAACTTTTTATTCAAAAAAATAAAATAAAGACTTTTAACTTAAAAGGGACATGCAATTTCTTCCATATCGATCCAAGAAAAGATTGGCATGGGCTTCCGGTCCTCCTTGTCCGATTGTCTACCCTAGCTAGGCTTGTGTCATGGGCCACTTTGATTCTCTCGACACATGCAAGAGATATTGTGGTGGTTGGACTGTTGGAGTAGTAATGAACAAGTAACTGAAACCAGAATTCCCGTCAACTTCATGGGAAGCGCTTTGGTCACTTTGGCCTTGGCCTTTGGCAATGAGGTATCATCGATCATCACATCATGTAAATGGAAATGAAAGTGATGGCACACAGAGATTGTCATCTTCAAGCGGAAAATGCTAAGCTAGAGGTACTTAGCTATATAGGATAATTGAGCTTGTTAGTGACCTCCGGTGACTAGGTGCATTATTGCCTGTGTTTTGGAACTGTCCGGTGGTTCGAGTCAGTTAAGATTTTTGAGATTTTCTTCATCATAATCAAAAACTGGATTCGCATAATTAGAACTTGGGGGAAGGTTTTTGAATTGAAATCTTTGTTTTGAGTGTAATTAATGGAACTCTTGCGGTTAAGGGATGATGTGGGATTAATCGAAATCAAATAATTGTTGAGAATGAGTATAAATATAACTCCCACATTGGAAAACTTTTGGATTTATAAGGGTTTGGGTTTTTTTTTTTTTTTTTGAAGAAGAAGAAGTTGATGATGGTTCTTTTAACACTTGAAAACCAATTTGATCAATTTTCAAATTCTTTTTTGAAAGAGGGCTAGTTCGGCTGCCCTTAAGCCTTGATCATTAATGAAACTGCAGAATACATGGGGGGGGGGGGGGGGGGGGGGCATGGAACCTGAATCCCAAATTACAATAAGCATAGAGAGAACATCCCGAGATAATAACGAGAGTCTCAATAGAGAATATGTATTCTAACTTGCACCAACTAGCAAAAAGTGCACATCTGGCTACTCTATTTGCTTTACAAAGGTGGTGACATACCGGAAAGTAAATGCTTGCTCGAAGCCATAACATACTAATAAAATCAGCTTTCCCACTATGCTGCCACCGAAGAATGCATCTAGTGACATTTAGTTTCATCCTGCCACTAGGAGGTTGCGACCATTTGGCAAAGCAAGGAACTTGCCGCCTAACTAGAGCAAACAAGGCACACAAGGTGTGCAATCCGGGACAGAGCCCACGTCGCCCTACCACAATAAGATAGGGACTTATTGCTGTCATAAAGCCACGTCTAATTAAATTAACAAAACAGCACAAATAAAAAGTAGAAAACTTAACCCTTTAATAAAATAAAATGTTAGCCCACCAGGGAAGGCCCAGTAGCCTAGGGGCAGGTCCAAAAGCCCACTAACCCAGCAAGGTTGCTGCCCGCATCAGATTCTGCCCACCAGTCGGATTCTGCCCACCAGTGTTGCCGGAATAGCACCCTGACCTCCAGTTGATCACGTCGCCTCACAGAAACTTGGCCACTTACTGACATCGCCGGCCGGATTATCACCTTAGATCCGGATTTGAAACCGAAATCGGATCCAGAATAGGATCGATCATTACGACCTCTATCAGCAATCCTCAATCCCAAAACAGGGAAAACAGCAACGATAACCCACCAATCTCGAATGCCAAGTCCCCACCAAACAGCAACACCCATTCACCGTTGCGCCCTTGCTTGAATCCTCCATCGCGCAGATCGGACATGATAAAGAAGGCTCACCCTCGCTTGCCGTATCCTTTCCAATTGCGACCCAGGCTTTCCCCAACTTTTGATCCAGCCCCATACCCTCTGTCCCTCACCGGCGGGGCATCGAAGTATACGGTGTTTTGTTTCTAGGGTTGTCCACCCTGACTTTCTTGGAGCGACTTTTTTAGAGACCCTCAATTTTCAAATTCTTAGTATCACTTGGTTTGTAAATTATTATTCAAATAATATTGTGATAAAAGTCCCCGAATTGCATGTATGTGAATTCTTTGAGTAAAATTTTTTAATAGTGAACTCTTTTTCCCTTCAAAAGAGATCCAAAAGTAAGAAGAAAATTAGTTTTTTTTTGGGAAAATTACTGGTCCCCCCTTTAACTTTTGGTGCGTCGACAGTTCAGTCCCTGTTATTCCAATTTTAACAGATAACTCCCCAAACATTCAAATTTCACACAATTTGATCCAAAATTACCATTTTTACCCCTCACTTATTTTTTTTTGTTTTTGTTTTATTCCTCTCTCTCTTTTATACATATGTATATATATGTGTGTGTGTGTATGTATATATATTTTTTATTCTTCTCTCTCTCTTTATATATATATGTATGTGTGTGTGTGTGAGTATAT
>NW_026908962.1:0-17579 GCF_958449725.1 Rosa rugosa | reverse complement strand
CCTAGGTGAACCACTACAAAGTATAAAGTATAAACCTTCATCTCTATGTGATTGTGTGTGATTGTGATTCACCGAATGGTTTCCTTGCCGCCCTGTGAAAATGGTAAAAACCTGCAGAGATGTTCCCCTGGTCAGCAGCTGACCAGGGGAACGAGACCGTAATTTCAAGTGCCACATTTTCTATGGATGCATGTACCTGATTTTCATTTATTTGTTTTTTTGTTAATTATTAACTTCTTAGTATTTGGAGTCAAAAAGTGAAAAGTAAAAACTCAAAATGTTTTTTTTTCCCTTCTCTACAAGAAGTCATGGGATTTGTTCATGTTCGGATAGGATATTAGCATCTTTGCAAAAAAGTAAGGACAAAATCATAGAGCAGTAGATTTCTTGAGATCAACTGCATGCTAAAACCATTGTACACATGCTTCGTTCAAAAATGTCAAAGGAAGCCTGCATTCAATTTTCGATCATATACTATATACAACTTAATTCTAAGCTTTCAATTAGTACTTTCTAAAAAAAAAAAAAAAAAAAGCTTTTGATTAGCAAAATAAGAGTAACGTAATTTTTATGAGAACTGGATGGTAAAGCCATTTTACAAATGCATGGGTCAAATTAGGGCTGTCACTCGGTCGGTTCGAATCGGTTATAGATATTACCAACTTCAAAATCAAAGCTATTACCAACCAAAATTTTCGGTTTTTAATCATAACTACCAAATTCGGTATTTCGGTTTTTGGTATTACCAACTTTAGAACAACAAATTCTTTGTAATTAAAATTAGAACGAACAGAACTAGTTTCTTCAATTTTATAGTCGTAAACTTTGTACTCATCTCCTAATTATAGCTTTCTTTTGTATATATGACATCAGAGTAGTTTGAGTCATTTTCAATAAAACTAGGTTATTTAACCATCTTTGACTAAGTTACTTAAAATACATGTACTATTAATGTAGTATATGTAGTAATGTTCATACTATTATGAAAAATTTTATGTTTATTTCTTAATATACATGTATGTGTATTGAAAACCATAGTATATAAAACTAATATTTAGATAATCGGTAGATTCGGTATTTACCAAAACCAAACCAACTTTTTCGGTAATTTTCGATTTCGCTTTTATCGGTCTCGGTTACCAAAAAAGTCGGTTTACCAAACTTAAAATATCGGTTGGTATTCGGTCAGTTTGGTTATTACCAAACCAAGTGGCAGCCCTAGGTCAAATTGTCAAAAGTTGCACATATATCTTCGTTCAACTTTCATGTATTTTACAATTTAACCTCTATAAATTAATAGTCTTGGGACCCCAAAATATATAGATTTTTTTTTGTTTTTTGTTTTTAAAGAAGCTGAAATAGGACAAACTCCACGTCCTACCCCCAAAAGAGTGTTTCTATTGGGACCTCCAAATCTGCTCAGTTGACCTCACTCTGTTATGAATTATTAAATGACATATATAAGCTCTTATAAAATGACTATTAAGGACAATAATTATACAAAAAAAAATATTATATTTAATTTCTCTAGACTTTCCAATTCAATAATATTATATTGCATTCTTTATTATTTTCCATATCTATTTTCATTTTCCAATTTCACTACATACTCATTAAAACATTTATATACATTTAATAAGAATTAAATCTATAATCAAGATCATGTGACATAAAAATTCCTATCATGAGTATCATCACATAAATTGAACGCATATTGGTGAGGGATAACAAAAGAAATCATATTATGACCTAAAACCCAGTCTATTCATTATATTTACAAAAAAAAAAAAAAAGAGCTAGCAGTAAAAAAAAAATCTAAAAAACTATTAAATAATCATGAGGTACAGAAAATAGAGAAAACAATTAAACATTAAGAAAAATTACTCTTCATTTTATTTTTTGCACATCTACAAGAGAAAAAAAAAGTAAAAAAAAAAAAACAATTCTTTTTTTATTAGAAATTAATTTTTAAAACTCAATACCTTGTGTTTGAGTTTCTTTTTTATTAGATAAGAGATTTATGTAATTTGGTTAAGGAATGAATATGTAATTAATAGTTTGTTTGCAAATTATATGAGTGAGTTTATTTTAGGAACTTGAGTGAGGTTTAGTGAGTAAATTTAGTATTTGAAAATTTGATAAGAGGTGTAAAAAGCAAGGAGGTCAAGTGAGTAAATTTGGAGGTTCCAATAGAAAAACTCCCCCCAAAAATATAAATTGATTTAGCTAATATTAAATAATAAATTAATTAATATTTATTAATTTATCAATTAATTAGTAATTTATTAATTTATCAATTAATTAATAACTTATTTAATTTATTAAAGTATTCTTTATTGTCTTAAATATTGTACATTGTATATAGTTTCTCATTTTACTAACTAACAATTAATTCTATGTATTTATTTAACTAAGTAAAATTTCATGAATCTACTTATTTTTCATAAAATAGACTGTACATTGTTCAATGCACTATATTATTCCATTTTATGAACATTTAATCAAGCAAAAACTGTATTCAAAGTTTATATTATTAACTTATTATTACAGGGCACATATATAAATTTTTTATATATAAATATAGTGACTTATTAATTTAACACGTACGTTATTCTTAAGTTTGGATCAGATAAGAAATTTATTTAACATATCGAGTTTATTAATTTATGGAGTATTGAATTATTGAGGTTCAACTGTATCTAAGCTTTCAAATTAGCAAAAGTAATCCTAATGCTTATTTCCACTAAATGTAAGCAAAAAAACAAAAAAAGAGTGAGTAAGGATGAATTTAAGGTCTAAAGCAACAATTAGGTTGATCTTCAATAGTCGCTAGATATACATAAACCTTCAATATTCATTAGATTCGGTGGCAACAAGGTAGCACATTCGTTTACTGGTCGTAATTAAGCTTCGAAGTGATATGATCATACGACATAATATTAAGTTCTAAAAATTAGTTTATCGTCTCTTGTTTACTGTCTACCAATATTTTAAAATTTTCAATTTTCAATTGCTCATAACTTTTAGCCCGAAGTCATTCTTGAGCATGTAAATTTACTATTTCAAAGCTTTGAGAAGACGAGAAATCCTATCCAATTTTTAAGGTCCACTAACATAGAAAAATATTACACATTGTAGAGGTAAAAAAAGAATAATTAGTACAGTAATTGTATAGTCGGAACCAAAAATGATTAGAACATAGTTTGATGGAACTGGAAATTGGATTAGTGAGGTAGAAAACAGTAATAGAGTAAAACGGAAATGTAAGAAGAAAAATAAATGAAAAAGGAAACAGGATAGTGGATTTGAACTGTAAAGATAGGAACCAGTCGAACCACGATAACTGCCCCACAACTGCCACTTCTGGTTTGAGCCCCAAGTAACCGCCATCGTGCCTCTACAAAACACAAACCCACTCCTACGCTTCGACTTTTTTCCCTTCTCTCTCTCTCTCTGCCCGAAAGTGTTCCACCAAAACCCACAATGCACAATCCCGACCTCGATTTCCGACACCCCACTCCACCGCCACCGCCACCATTACCAACTCAACCCCACCACTACCCAAACGTCGTCGTTTCCCTCCCTACCGCCGTCCCTTTCGCTTCTTCATCTTCTACTTCCTTCAACTTCCCCGAGAGCAACAATGCCCCACAACCCCACCAGCAAAACCCTCGAAAGAAGCGCTCCAAACTGATGAGGCCCGACGCCGACAACCCGGCCAAGCGGCCCAAGTCCGCCAAGAAACCCGATCCGGGAGCCCCCAAGATCACCACGCCCTGCAGCGAGTGCGGCAGGAAGTTCTGGTCATGGAAGGCTCTCTTCGGCCACATGCGCTGCCACCCTGAACGCCACTGGCGAGGAATCCAACCTCCGCCGGATTTCCAACGAGCCGGTTCGCCGCCGAACCCGGTCCTTCCCGACTTGGAGCTCTCAATGAGCGAAGACGACCACGACGCCGCCTCTAGCTTGTTGATTCTTGCCAGCGGCACCGACCAAACTCAACTTCCTGGTACTAGTTCACAAGGCCTTCGAGAAAACGACTCCGGCGGCTGTCGTTTCGAGTGTTCCAGTTGCAAGAAAGTGTTCGGGTCCCACCAGGCCTTGGGAGGCCATAGGGCGAGCCACAAGAACGTGAAGGGTTGTTTCGCGATTACAAAGAGTGATGTGGAGGTGGAAGAGGAGCTTCATCATCATCATCATCTTCAGCATGGTAATGTAGTAATGGCTAGTCGTAGCTGTGGCGTTGATGATAGTAATGTTGATGATGTGATGGAGGAGAATAACAAGATGGTTATGGCGGTGGAGTCGGGGTACCAGTGTAGCATTTGCTGGAGGGTGTTTTCGAGTGGGCAAGCTTTGGGCGGGCACAAGAGGTGTCATTGGGAGAAAGGGGAAGAGGCGTCAGTGGTGATGACACAACTTGGGATCAACAACAACACTAATTCTGGTGGGCTGGACTTGAACTTGCCTGCTGCTGCTGCTGCTCCTGCTCCTGCCACTGAAGATGATCAGTCGTCTTCGTATACGTCGCCAGGCTTGGCTTTGGATTTGAGGTTGGGTCTTTGAATTTGCCTTTGTTGATGCTGACAAATAGACTATTTTGTAGGGTGTGCTAGCTGGCTAGTGTGCTAATTAGGTGATTGTGACTTGGTTAATTCGGTCATTAGGTGACTGGTAGATTCTGTAACTATATTGATATATTGGACTCGGAAAGGATATATATGTGTGTGGTAGTGAACGTGCTGGCTCCGTAATTGGGAGTTAGATTGTGTTTCATATGTAACATACCTGGAAATATATTTCTCATTAGGAATATACTAATAAATACAAAGCTTTGTTCAGTTGCTAGATGTTTTCTCATACGTGAATGTTATGATAGTAGTACAATTAATGTTGTCTGACTTGATGAACTTAAGTAGCCTCGATCGACTTCTTGCTGGTTGAGTGTGTTTCGTCTTACTGCACAGATATGTAGCTAGCTAGCTAGACGAATTTCATTGTCGATCTAGCTTGAAAACTTCTTCTTTACCTTGTTTTAGGATCATCGTAGCCCACAGTCTCTACTTTTTCCCTTATCCGCGGTGTTGATCATTTCTGTTTTGGCTAATCTCATTACCTAGCTTATCATCAACTGAATTACAGTTTTAAGCTTCTGCGATTGTAAGATACAAGCCATGTAGACTTTCAATTGAGTTGTTACTGTTTAGTTAATAATCGATCTGAGGTCTGCGGTGGCATGTGGCTGGTTGATCGATTTGCTAGGACCTAGTTGTTTGAATATATACACAAGAAAAATCTAGTCTGAATAATCAATAGTTGGTCGCATGGTAATTCACTTGTATGTGGGAATAGAATCCATCTCCTTGCATGATACGTTCCAAATGTACATTAATATATTGTTATGGGGCTATCTGATTAATCTTTACGGTTTCAAATTCCATTCCCTTGTGTGGTCGTAAACTCGTAATATGCTACTTTGTTGGTTTAGTAGTCAGTTCATGTCTGACAGTGTCATATAATGGTCTGCAGCTATTTCCATTTATTGAAGTTGAGAATGTGTGGCATTGTTATCTTTGGCTTGGAAGTAAGGTCCTGTTTCCACATTCCAGTGAACAGAAGATAATAAGGTGGGGATGTTAATCAGTCCGTGAATTTAAGTCATGAATCCAGATTAGGGTGTTGTTTACCCCAAATAGCTAACCTCATGCAACAATCTTCTTGCTGGGTTTTGCAAATAGAGCCTTTTATTTGTGAACATAGTGCTTCCTAGAAAAAAAAAAAAAAAAATCTACTGAAACCTAGAACTACATTAGTTTGTAGCTAGTTTTGTTTCTGTTCAGGATGATTATCTGGGAAATTTACCTTCAAATTGCAATGATAGGTGCGCGCGCGCATGTATGTGATTTATGTGACGCGGTCGTGCACGCACATGTATGTGTAATGCGCGGGCTCGCATGAGCACACTATAGATCTATATAATACATTATAACTGTTTTTCCTTGGCCACATCGTTTTAGGACCTTATAGTCGCTCTTGAAAATACAATATGCTTGTGGATAACCGAAGTTTTTGAGTAGGCATATAAAGGCAACTAGATGAAGACACTAAATTAAGGAGCTTAAAGTTAAACATTTCAGGGATACTAATCAAACACCAAGAAGAAGAATTTATGAGGAATTAATTTTGTCAACATTTGTGCATACCACGTACGGATAACCAGTCTAAAGCATATTTGTCTCTAGAAAAACTAACAAGAATTGGTAGTTTAGTGATTTATGTGACGCGCTCGTGCACGCACATGTATGTGTAATGCGCGGGCTCGCATGAGCACACTATAGATCTATATAATACATTATAACTGTTTTTCCTTGGCCACATCGTTTTAGGACCTTATAGTCGCTCTTGAAAATACAATATGCTTGTGGATAACCGAAGTTTTTGAGTAGGCATATAAAGGCAACTAGATGAAGACACTAAATTAAGGAGCTTAAAGTTAAACATTTCAGGGATACTAATCAAACACCAAGAAGAAGAATTTATGAGGAATTAATTTTGTCAACATTTGTGCATACCACGTACGGATAACCAGTCTAAAGCATATTTGTCTCTAGAAAAACTAACAAGAATTGGTAGTTTAAAAAAAAAAAAGAAAAAAAAAAAAGCCTCTTTAGTCCACCCCATCCTTACATATGTAAGTCACTGAGATTTGGTAGTTTCCTTGGGTAGGGGATTTGAAGGTTCCAAGGGACTTCAAGGTGATGGTGGGATTTTAAGGTGAAGGGATTATGGGATGATGGGATCTTGAAGTGAAGGGATATAAGTGGTGGATTATATAAATGACTAGCTTGTTTGGATAATTTTTTTGAGTGAAGGGATTTAATTATGGGATATTGCAAATATTTTTGTTTTTGACAAAATTAATCTTCTTTTCTATTTTGCTATGAAACTACTTAGGTGAATTGCATTTTTTATTTAGTTAAAAATGTAAAGACAAAACATTTTGTGGTCCACCAATCTTTACTACTATAAATGGAGGCCCTCTTTTGGTATCAAAGGACTTTACCAAATTTTAAAGTACCTATAATACCCTTCAATAACATAATTATCAAATTAAGTTAATAGAATATAAATAGATAAAAGTGTAAAAATGTAATTAGTCAAATTATCATTATTTTATGTCTAAAAAATAAATAACAACTATTCTTTTTAGTCGATCTATTTTCCATTAATATCATAAGGGGAAATCACATATATACATATGTGTGTGTGTGTATATTTTTTATTCTTCTCTCTCTTTATATATATATATATATATATATATATATATATATATAAAGAGAGAGAAGAATAAAAAATATACACACACACACACATATATACATATGTATAAAAGAGAGAGAGAGAAGAATAAAAAAAAAACAAAAAAAAATAAGTGAGGGGTAAAATGGTAATTTTGGATCAAATTGTGTGAAATTTGAATGTTTGGGGAGTTTTCTGTTAAAATTGAAATAACAGGGACTGAATTGTCGACGCACCAAAAGTTAAAGGGGGGACCAGTAATTTTCCCATATCATAATATCACCTGCGAGAAACGCGAGCACGTTGCTAGTTAATAATAAACGGAGCAACGAATTAAATATTAATTCCAAAACATTTTATCCTTAGATCTTTTGAACCCTGATTGAAGTCTAGAGGACCATTTATAGTCATAGGCTCTCTTTTTGCAATTTTTTTCTGCGGGTTTTGATCTTGAAGCGGCGATTTACAAGGTTGTGAAGATGGTTTATTTCCGTGGGCAATTCACTATATATTAAAAAAAAAAAACTCAGTTTGTTTCGGCAAAAACATAGTGAATACAGATTTTGTTGTCATGGATAGTATTTCACGATGGCAAATTCTATTGTCGCAATAACTAAAGACAACTGCATCATCCATGAACCATAATCAATCTAAAGCATTATACAGCCACATGTAACTCATCTCTGAATACTCGATCAGCCTGATAGAAATATTTGTACCATCGAAAATATATAACTCAAAAGATGTTCATTCAAGTACAACCTCTTATCCACCTCGGTAAATTCTCTTATCCACCTCGGTAAATTTCGAAGTCCTATTTCCCTGCAAAGCAATCAGAACGGATAAGTCTAATTTTTCAATTTAAGCTAAAAGATGCACAAATATAATGGTAAAGTCAACAGTTAATCAAGTGTTACTGACAATTATAATAGACATTAGGCGTGACTGAAGTGTTATTATTCCTAGATAGTTATATATATTATATCTTTTCCACAAAGCAACTATAATGTAAGAGATAAGATATCAAAGAAGAAAAGAAAAAACACACATACACAGACATAAAACTTTTGGCACTATAAAGAAGGACTAGCAGGACATGCCTCTGTGCAAATGTCTCCTCATAACTAGTACACTCAAGCTTGTTCTGCGGCAGAAGACCAACTGTATAAACAGCTTCCCCTCTCATATATGCAAACTTCTTCCCAACAAGTTCAGAAGAGTATCTTTGATAAAGCCTACCACTACTAGAATTATAGTCATAGAGCACCAGTTAGTGAGCCTCCTCTTTTCATCTGAATTCTGCATTGTTGTTTGCCTCCAAAAAAAAAAAAATTGGTATAACCAGTACTCAAATTAGAACCATACGATTGGTAAAAGAATGTTAAGTATTCTAAAAATAGTAGCAGAAAAAGGATGAAACCCATGTAGGAAAGCATAACTTATTTAACTCATACTTGTAAGTGCAATCCTTCATTGAAACAGAGAAAATCATTCAAAGCAAATGAGAAGGTAATTTGGTACCTAAATTAAGTTCAAGATAAGAAAATTTAGATAAGGCCAATAGAAGTAATATAACAAGATGATGGGAGTCAATCTCATTAAAGCATTCAAGAGTGCACAAAGTCAATCTCATAAACTAATTAAGCATATCATAGTTGTATTATTATTTTTCATAGGGTACCTTGTGTTCATAGTACCACAAGACATTTCCAATTCATTACACTATTTTCTGGTGAGAGTAGAACACAAACAGAAAAGTTTACCTGTGCCATCATTAGCAAGATTAACCCATCAAAGCTAAGAAGAACATCCGATGATTTCAGAATATGAGATTCAGGAGATGTAGGCTCCATTCTTCTGATTCGCACACCCTTTTGATCAAGTCCCATCCCCATTGACATAGGCAGATCAGGATTTTCTATCTTTTGCCACTCAATTCCAAGAATTAGGAACCCTGTAATACCACAAATGACAATCAGAACTAAAGCAAAAATGAGAGGAGTTTTTCACTACTGCATATACAAATAACAATTACTGTTGGGACAAGAAGAAGTAAGCACTAAACATTAAGCTAGTAACAATTAACAGACCTGTATATGCACCATTCTTCTCATAATCCAAAATGAAGTGCATAATAAGGTTTTTTTTTTTTTTTTTTTTTTTTTTTTTTTGAAAGAAGTGCATAATAAGTTAATAACTGGTATTGGTATGACATAGCCTATATTTTCCACATCTTCATGCGTAAGAGACTGAAATGCAATCCCCACACATTTCCCCTTATCATTAACTTGTGTTTTAATGACAGAAAATGAAGCAATGTTAACGAAAAAATGGGAATACTAAGAAAAGTGCATTAACATGAAATTTTTATGCAATTTTTATGAAATATCCCTCACATATATAATATGAAATTTTTATGCAAGTCTTTATAAATATTGATATAACATGACACTAGGTGAAATCTAGATCTGATTCAGGATCGAAAATCCTTTCTTGTTGCTAAAATTAGATTCCTCTAAAGGCAACATAACATTCATACGCAGTTCTAGCCATTGTTTCCAGATTTAGACCATTGCTAAATTATCAATAATATCTAACTTTGTTTCAAATGCAGTTTGCCCCACTAACTGAAAAGGATATGCAGGCAGCACGACCAGATGGCCTCCCCGAAAGATAAAAAAGGTTGGCCACTCTCTCAAGAAACTCCAGCTTGTAATCGACTCGGTTCAAGGCGCTGAGGGAGCTATTCACATTGGATCCTTCTACAATAGCTTCCCAGAATTGAATTCTCCAAAGTTTCCAGGGAATGCTGCTCAATATTCGTTGTTGAATATGAGTGACCATTGAAAGCAAGTGCACCCTCATCATGATCAGACTGGCGGCATATTCAGCCATGGAACCACTACAAAGTCACCATCGTCCTCTTGCAGTCAGACTTCTGGCCAAAGTGTTTGTGTTCCAGGAGTGCACCAGCAACATATCTCTATGAGTTCCTTGAGCGGAGAGGATGCTTTAATGAAAGAAGACCCTGTTGGAGTGCTAAAGAGAGCTTGCGGTGACGCAGAATTGCATGCCTCATTTCAAGATCAGGAAACAAAGCTCATCCATACATCCCAAAGCCACAAGTCCTTCAGCGAAAACTCAAATTTTGAGAATCTGCCTCCCTAACCAGGAAGCAGTAGTAGCCGTAGCTCTTCACAGGATGGGGGTATCTTTAGCGATAAAGCCACTTTCAGGGATGAAAAGTTAAGGTTCAGCATGCTACCAAATTGTTCTTTCAGAGACTTGCTACTGGAGATAGCAAGACGATTCAACTTGGAATATCAGTAGAATTGAGATAGAGTATCTCGATGATGATTGCGAGTGGGTTCATTTGACATTTGATTCTGACCTTGAAGAGTGTATGAAGATATACAGCTCTTCTCCAGGCTGCACAGTCAGGCTATGCCTTCAACAATAGCAAGCTCTTTATCCAAATCTAGCAAGTTCTTTTGGCAACAGCAGTCCATCATAACATTATGAGACTACTGCTTTCTACTCGGCACACGTTGTTTAGGTTCAAAGAGTATACTAGGCTGTTGATGGTTGAAAATTGTTAGAGAGGAATTATACACGTTGATGGTTGAGAATTTAGGATCTGTTCAGTTCGATGTCAGTCAGCATAAAAGCCATTAGATCTTATTTTATAGATAAAATGGTTAATCTATTAAGTCAAATAAACGAACTGTGCTGTTATTATTCACTAGGAATGTAGGACCATTAAATCGTATGTTTTTTTTTTTTTTTTTTTGAATAGTATCTATCCCCGCCTGTATAAATCATAGAGTACATCTATGTCAGATTTTATCTGTGGAACTTTCATTGTATGAATATTCTATTTGGTGAGATTCAGTGTCTGTAGTTGTAATTAAATTCTTTAGGGTAAAGTAAATATAATGTTTTCTTTAAGATCAGATTCGCCTCATTATCTTTATATGCAGGGATATTTCTCTTAAGAGATATCTGTCGTTAATGTAGCCGATCAATCTTCGGTCACTCTAAACCGAGTCCATCTGATCAGTAATCCATAAACAGTTGAATGATGTAACCTGCCATATTCATTTTCCAAGTCCCTTTACGGATATGTACAAACACACACACACACACACACATCTTTTATAATCATGAAGGTAGTCTAAACACTATGCTGAATGCAGAACTAGATAAAATTCTGGAGCATTTTTCAAATTTTCACTTTAAAGATATATATATATATCAGTTGTACATTAATTGCCGACGACTTAGATATATACAACGGTTCTCTCACATGCATCGCTCGTGTGCTACTCATAATGTACTAAATGATACCCACAATGGTCGAGGAAAAACTTGCCTCAGTTTAGAGGTAACATGATCTGCTAGATGTGAGACATCGGCGCAGATAAATTTTCGTCGTAAATGTTATAATTGAGTAGAGTGTCACGGACCATGATTGCTGGACTGCTGGATTAGACCAAAGCAAATTTATGACTTGGGTCACCATGTCCGTGAATGACAAATCAATCTGGACTCTGGAGGTAACTGGATTCTAGCTTCCTTCAACTTAGCTGCAAAACGTTCCAGTCAACAGAAACATGCAAGCAAATTATTTCAAAGACACAATACAATACGACACTTGTTCTGTTTTTATTTTTTTATTTTCTGCGAAACTTAGGAGACAGTACTCTTAGTAATTTACAAGGAACTAAATAGTCCATGGGTTAAACACATAATATACCAGCGAATCACAAAAGGCAAGTTGAATATACATGAAAGAATATGCATATTCTTCAATGTCACACATTTCATACCTACTTAGACTAAGCATAATGGCTGAACATAATAAGTAGCAGATTTGTAACAGTACAAGCCCTATCATGTTCACTCGATATATGTCACGAATGAAAAAACCTATAAGGGAATATTGGCTGAGCTTTTGCGCCAGAAACTAAGAAACTATAATAGGTAGCGGAGAGGATACAAAGAGAGCAGAAAAGGTTTGATCCTCACAAGCAGATGATAATAATTCACAAGCATGGTAATTTCTACTCAACAGCAATGTAAAGTTATTTAACATAAATTATTTATGATGAAAGAAAACTCTAAGAATAAATATCAAGCTAAAAGCGTGACAGAAAGTGAGCTGCTTGAGGTATCACATACTACAAACTTTTGCAGTGGATTTGAGCAGCTAAACCATGGAAACTAAGGAGCCATCAACACCACATTCATTTGAAACCAAAAGAAACAAAGACAGTGATATTCAGAAACCAAGTATACCTGAGAATTGAGATACTAAGGTTAGTCGTCTCTTGGCCTAAATAATTTGGGGCTCCACTGTCTCCAACATACTCGCAAGAAAGTGGGGGGTGGGGAATTGTTGCCTTTCAATAATCAAGAAATTCATCTTTCCGGGTTCGCAAACTCGTTAGATTCGCTCGACCCCAGCCTTTCTGCACCCTCTTAAGAGTTTTCAATACGATTCCACTGCCATCATCTCTGGAAAAAAAATTAAAAAAATAAATAAATGTATACCAAGTGAGAAAGATCATCATAGATTGAAAAACTAATAATGAAATTAAGAAAGGATATAGTGCACCAAAAACCTAAGGGGCTTCAAACCCAGAAAACCAGAAAACAGTAAATTCTGGGACTCAATTCTTTGAACCATCTTTATATCTGGTTTGAAGGAATTACAATTCTTTTAGTTTTTTAGTATCCCCTTAACCCCATCAAAGAAGGAAGTCCAAATAACACCAAGCCTTGATGAGGTGGGATTTGATCCCAGCCTCTTATGTGTCAAAGAACTACAACTAAATTAGACAATACCCTCTAAACAAATCGTAACACTTGAACCACAATCCTACAAAATATTCATGTATTTCAGCGTAACACACATTGCAGATCAAAAGGTGTGGACTAAATGAAGATATGTTACCAAGAGTGTCTTCCACTGTGAAGAAATAGGCAAATCATGCACACTTATCTCGCATTATAGTTTATGCATCCAAATGATCGACTACCCCCACCCTCACATGCAACTATGATGAGTTTGACCAACAAGGAAAAGAAGGGATAAAAATCAGGCATAAACTTCATGGTCCAGTTTTGACCACAAAGAAAGCCAAAAGAGAAGTTAAGAAGAAAAGAATTATAAGTAATTTTTCTCTATCATACCTGTTCACTATGGTCTGCCAATCACTTCCACAAGACTTTGGTTTTCCACCAATTATATCCCTCTCATTTCGGTAAACCTTATTTGCTATCCTACCTTCTGATGCCATTTCCATCATTCTCTCTGCCAGTTCATCAGCCTCATGCTTATTCCCCCTTTTACCCAAGCCATCAATTACTGGTAGGAAGGATGCTGAATCAAACCTGTATCCCTTATTCATCATATTGTGAAGAATGCTACAGGCATCCTCTAACTTTTGATCCTTGCAAAGTCTATCAATGAGATCTTTGTAAAGGAAGTTCCCCAGATAAAAATACTTGTCCAATGCTTCTTCAAATAGCTCTGTAGCTTTTGCGACTTCCCCTCCAGCAAGTAACTCATTAAACATCAAACTATATAAGGCTTCCTTGTGGCCACATACACTTAAAGCAATGTCAAATAACTCCTGTGCGACTCCAAAATCACAACCCTTGCAGAAAGCTTTGATTAATATTCTGAAGGTAGAAATATTCGGGGATATGCCCTTTTGCAGCATTTCATCTAAAAGAGAAGTTGCATCTTTGACTCTCTCTACTTCACAGAGACAGTACATCATATTATTGTAAGTACAGACATCAGGAGGGACTCCCCTCTCTTTCATTTCATCCATCAGCCCATATATTTCAAATATTTGCTTTTTACTCCCTAAGCCCAGGATTAGTGAATTATAAGTCTGAATGCTCTTGTTGCAACCTTTCTTCTCCATGTCCTTCAACACCCGAAATGCAGATGATATCCTTCCTTGTTTACAAAAGCTATGTATAAAAGTATCATAAATCACTGAATCAGGGTGCAAGTTTTTGCCCATCATCTCCATGAACTTCTTCTTAGCTTCATCAAGCCTCCCAGCCTTGCATAACCCACTAATAATGGTTGAATATGAGATCAAATCTGGAAGGCATTTATTCCCATTATTACTATCATCAACCAGGCCAACAAAGGAATTCCCTAAGTTTCCAAGAGCCGCACTTCCATGAGTCCACATCCCACTTACAATTTCAATTGCTTTGTCCAATTTCCCATCATTGCACAGACCATCGATCACGATGTTGCAGGTCACAGTATCTAAACCATAACCTCTCTCATTCATCTTTTGCAGTAGTTCCTCTGCTTCTGATGTTCTTCCCTCTTTCCATAAACTGTGCAGCAGAATGTTGCAAGTATGAGTATTTGGGAAGCAATTCTTTGTTATCATCTCTTGCAGAACATTGTTGGCTTCAAATACCTTCCCTTTATTGCAGTATCCGTGTAGTAAAGTACTGTAGGTAACAGTATCTGGCGAAATATTGTTTCTTGCCATCAGACCCATCACAATTCTTGCATCACGGAGCATCCCATTTTTGCATAACCCATTTATCACAATGTTATATGAGTATATATTGGGTTCTATTCCCTTATCTACCATCTCTTTCAGAACCAGTCGAGCCTCCAAGAGCTTCTTATTCCTGACCAAACCCAACAACCATATATTATAGCTCTCTATATTAATCAAACCACCAGCCTTTTCCGTAGATTTGAACAAGCTCTCTGCTTCCTCTAACATCCCTTCCTTGCAAAATCCTTGTAACATCAGATTATACGTTACAACATTGGGTTGCGGCAGCCCCAAAGCCTGATCCATATGCATATCTCTAAATATTCTAGACGCTTCAAGAATCTTCCCTGCACTACATAGAGCCGATATCCTCGAATTGAAAGTAATGACATCCGGAAACATGCCCTCCTCTCGCATCCTCTCCACCAATTTCTCGGCCTCATCAGTCCTGCCTTCTTTACAAAAACTCGAAACCAAAGTATTATACACAACCCTATTGGGCACAACACCACAATCCAAAACCTCCAACCCTCCACTACTAAGCCCAGCTCTGCAATACCCGCGAACCAAAATCCCAACGCTGTACTCATTCGGCTGACAACCCTTGTCACGCATTTTATCGAACACCTGGCGTGCATCTTCCAAACGACCACAGTCGCACAGCGCGCAGATCAGAAGATTAAAAGTATACGTTTCGGGCTTAACCCCGGAAACAATCATATCCTTGTACAACCACAACACGTAATCCACATCGTTCTCCCTGAGAGCGGACTGGAGAAGCAAGTTATACAAATAAACAGAAGGAGGGTCATTGGGGAAGTGGCTTCGGAGAGACTTAAAATGCGAAAGGGTCTTGTCGGCGAGGCGTGACTTGGCGAAGATTCGCACGAGGGAAACGAGGCAAGGGCGGAGGGTTTGGGGGGGCTGTGAGTGGAGGAGGAGGTGGTGGAGGGCGTCGATTTCGGGGTGCATTTTGGCGGAGATGAGGATGCGGGCTATGATGGTGAGGGAGCGGAGGGAGAGATGTGAGGAGGAGGAGGAGGAGAGAATGCGCTTGAAGAGGTGCCATGCGAGTTTGGGATTGTTGGTGTTGTTGAGTAGAGCTTTGGGGAGTGAGGTTGCTTCCTCCATCTTCCTCTTAATCCTTAATTGGCGGGAGAAGAGTATTTCTACTGTAAAGACTCACCAGTACGTACGTTAAAACTTAAACGTGGAAGTGATTTTCAACGGCAATGCTCTAGAAGCTGTTTGGAGATGTGAGAAAAAACTTATGCTCGGTCAAGGGAGACATTGCAATCACCTCGTTTGAGATTTTGAAAAAACTTGCTACGTACCAAGTTAGAAAAACAAAAAGGCATAATAAAGAACCAAGTCAATATTTCTGGTTGAGGCAAATGCCAGCTGAAGACATCACTTTGCTGCTGGTTCATCTATAGACCTGTCCCACCTTCATTAGGACTGGAGAATCTTACCTCCCTGGCCAAAAGTATAATCTTATTAATGTCATATCATAGACATAAGCGCTAGCTGATTACTCATATATTTTAAGATTTTGAATAGTAAAAACCATAATGGTTAAATGCATCCAATAATAAATATATTGTGCCAAAACTTCCATTTTATACACCCAACTTTTTTTGGTTTGCCCGTCCAGCAGCGAAAGTCAGGCATCAACAAGACCAAAGATTTTACTTAATCGTCTATTAGGTGTGAGTTTTAACACAAAAAATTTTAGTAAAGGTAGGAGTGAGCAACTAATTTATATATATATATATATATTTTAAATCATTTTTCTAATATACATGGAATCTTGACTCTTCAGTCGAGAGAATATAAGATCAATGTTCTTGAAATGATCATACCTCGTGTAATTTGCATGATAAATAGTCATGCAGTCTCATCCAAGTTGCTAAAACTCTCTCTCTATAATCATATCAAAGCCTCTGTCTATAAAATCAAAGCATTATTTTCCATTAGACCATTAGTGCATGTATCTCTTCTTCCTAATTCTCTCCCTGTATCAGCTACATGTCAACATATATCTTTATTACATTTAGTCATTATTTCGATCAGTTAGGGTATTGGAGTGAACTAATTTCTCTTTTTTCTAATTGCGCTTCAATATTATTAGATTAAGACTCGAGAATCAAATGGCTGCTGGGTTCTTCTTGGTGGTCTTCCCGCAAACCCTTCTCACATTAATTCAAGGCTCTATTGATCAAAAACAGCAATTCAATCCCTGCAATTTTTTTCAGTTCTGAAGAAATGAGCTATTCGGTGATTAGCATCTCTCTCTTTTCTTCAAACCCTTATCACATTCAAGACGCTGTTGATGAAGAACAACAATTCAAGCCCTCCAGTTGCGAAGAAATGAGACATTCCAAAGCAAGTCTCCAATTTCAATCGAAAAAAAGAAGCAAGTCTCCAATTTTATGGATTTAGTAGTTTTCATATCTTGCTGTTATTAATTGGTTAGTTAATGTTTTCAATGAGAATCCAATCTTTTGGTTTTGGTTATTTTTTTCCTTCAGATACTGTAGACTAATTGATCTACTTCAGAAAATTATATGAACCCATGCCAGAAAAGGGTGTTAACAACCCAGAAATTCATTCATTGTAACCAAAGCAACTAGATGCAATTCATTAAATGTATTTCATGATCTCACGTAATGTATGAAGAGTTTTTGACTCCCTTGTTGTTGCAAAATAGATGCAATTCGCTCGTAACTCTTT
>NW_026908961.1:0-24565 GCF_958449725.1 Rosa rugosa | reverse complement strand
TTGACTTGTGAGTCATTATTAAAATTATTAGGAGAATATATGTATTTAGTAGTTACCTTATAGAAATAGGTCTCCTATATTAAGTTGTACTAACTTGTAGTACAATTGTGTAGTACTCATTTAGGGTTGTATATATACCCCTAACACGATTGTGAATAATATAACAGAAAATTCTCTCACAAATATTTCTCTTCTCCACTCGATATTTGACTTGGTAACAGAGCAAAGATCCGCGAGGACTTTGTTTCTTTGTTTTTTATTGTTCTTTCCTCTTATTCAGAGGATTGATTTATGTTCCTATCACTTTTCAGTGATTTAAATTATTCTCTATTCTTTTAGAAGACTCTCATAGGTTTTGTTTCCAATTTTTTGAAACCCTAGACTTCTGGGTTAATTCCGCTGCACGCTATTCTTCTTTCACAATGGTTGGACAGAATGAAGTTCCGCTTCTAAAAGGAGGAGAAAGTAATTCAGGTATTCAGAAAGTAGAAGTCTCTGTCCAAAACCCGGATTCTTCCTTAGGTTCATTTGGAGGAGCAAAATTAAATGGATCTGATTCACCAAAAAAAAAAAAAAAAAGGACCTGAGAACTACTGCACATGGAAGAAGATGATCTTAGCCCATTTTCATGGAATCCACAAGATGGGCCATGTCACCAGTACTATCAAGGCGTCGGTGAATGAGGAGAGTGAAGACTATATGAAGTGGGAAGATGCTGATGGGCTTGTACTGTCAATTTTGTACAAGGCCATGACTGATGAGGTGATCCAATTGATCATTGGGTGTGATATTGCTGCAGAAGTTTGGAAGACGCTCAATGAACTTTACCTAAATGAATCTGACTTCTCTCAAATCTATGAGCTGTTGTGCAAGGCAACAAGGATGAAGCAGGATGGGCAGGCAGTTTCGGTGTTCTACAACCAGTTGAAGAATGTTTGGGTCGAGATTGATTAGCGACGACCAAACAAATTGAAGAATGCTGAGGATATTGCTTGGTACTAGAAGGACAAGGAGTTGGACCAAAAGCACAAGTTTTTAAGTGGATTGGATGCTAGTCATGACAGTGCCAAGGGAGAACTGCTTCGTAGGAAAGAGCCTCCTTCACTTATTAAAGCTTTTACCTACATCCGTAAGGATGAATCTCAGCAGGATAGTGCAAAGGCAGTCTATTCAGAGATCTCTAGCTTGACCATCTGTTAATGTCTATGATTCAGCGGAGGCTAAACCTTGGTTAACGCTGATCCGATGGGCGGACCGCTACTTGTGGTGTAATCAATACTTTCGCTACCGGTCAAGTAAAATACAAAGGGCGTCAGAGGGAGACCGCGTTGGGCGGTCTTCTCTTCTCCGATGCCTATATTAGTCAATGTATTTATGTTGACAAAGTAACAGTAGGTAGATAATAAATGCGTAATTAATGAGGAGAGAGGAGAGAACCTTTTATATGTAAGGAGGGAGCTGATCTTCTCCATGTTTTCAATGTGGGACTGATATGCTTCAGTTCCCAGTTTGTGGAGCTTCTGATGCTGTTTTGGTGCGGCGCGTGGCGGTGCATCAGCGGTGATCTGGGGGTGAGCCGGAGCTCAGGCGGTAGCCTGCTTGGCTATTGTACTTACATAGGCATTTGCAAGCATAATTAGCCATAATGAGCCACGCTCATGCTACCGCCAGCAGTACCAACTCCCGCCAAAGGAGTGACCTACGGGAGCACAGCCAAGCAGGCTATCGCCTGAGCCCCGGCTTACCCCTAGAGCACCGCTAACGCGCCGCCACGCGCCGCGCCAAGACAGCATCAGAAGCTCCAGAAACTGGGACTGAAGCATATCAGTCCCACATCGAAAACATGGAGAAGATCAGCTCCCTCCTTACATATAAAAGGTTCTCTCCTCTCTCCTCATTAATTACGCATTTATTATCTACCTACTGTTACTTTGTCAACATAAATACATTGACTAATATAGGCATTGGAGAAGAGAAGACCGCCCAACGCGGTCTCCCTCTGACGCCCTGTGTATTTTACTTGACAGGTAGCGGAAGCTCTGAGAATATCACAAATAGCGATCCGCCCATCGGATCAGCGTTAACAAGGGTTTAGCTACCGCTGAATCTTAGATATTAACATTGGCGCCGTCTGTGGGAATCCTTGAACAAAAGGCCATCCCACCACAACATCCACCATGACTAACGGTAGCGGGGCAAATGCTGAAGAGCAGGCCGATCAATCCACCAACCCCCATCCCACCAACCCAACGACTAACGTTAACCCAGCGGTTAATGTTAATCGTGCACTATTCAACACTCCGGTCAACCCCAGCGTGGAACCCCAAATTACTCCCCAGGTCCCGCCAACTTAAACTACAGCAGAGGCTCGGCCGAGTGGCAGTCGCTCACCGGTGCAAGACCTTGCCGCTATGTATGACCTCGCACTGGCGGACCTCCACAAGGCAAACAGAGAACGCGAACAAGAACGCCGAGAGAAGGCGGAGGCCCAAAAGCAGGTCGCCACACTGATGTCAAGATTCGATGAACTAAAAAAGGCGCTAGAGGCAAACGCTAACACAGCACGGAGCGAGCAATTGCGGAGCACCAGACGCAGTTGACCCAATACCGGTGGAATTGTACCCATGCCAATCATACAGATGCAGGTACCGCTGAACCTACCAGAAATAATGGGCCCACCGCGTCTACCCCGCCTAATGATGGAGCAGGAGGCGGAATCACAGTCAAACACCAACCGCTCAGCAGTTAGGGCTAGAAAGGAAGGTAATCCACCTGCCCCGAGGCGGGAGCTGGTTCAGCGGAACCTCCAGGCAGGGCCCGCTGGAGATGCAACCGCCCTAATCCTGGAAAGGATGCAACAGCTAGAGCAAAGGCTAATCCGGGCGGAGGCAGGCGCCCCAGCGCCAATTCCAAATCCACTCTTTGCGTCCAGGCCAGGACCATTCACCGCCAGAATCCTGCATGCCATCTGCAAAGCACATGCAAAAACACCAAAGATGTCACATTACAGCGGCATGACGGACCCCTTTGTCCACATGGACACCTTCAAAAAAAGTCACCAACAATAAGGGGTTCGATGACGCCACCCTCTGCCACTTATTCAGCGAAACGTTAGATAGCGAGGCAATGAGTTGGTTCTTTGAGTGCCCGCCAGGTTCTATTGACTCATTCCACGCACTATCAAATGTTTTCCTCTCTCGGTTCATCCTGTTGGCCGCCGGACATCACAACACAACTCAGCTATTCAACCTCAAGCAGGGGGCGGAGGAAACATTGAAGGCGTTTGTCACCAGATGGCGAGTGGCAACGTCTCAGTGGCGCGATCTCGATAAGACAATGGCGCTGGCAGCTTTCAAGCAGGGACTCCTCAAGAGGCCATTTCTCTATCACCTCAATTACAATCATCCAAATGCCGCGTACGACCATGTTATGAGCGAGGATGTGATCCATGCACAGGCAGAATTCATCACATATGGAGAAACCCCCCCACCACCGCCAACACCTGCAAAACCCACTCAACCCTCAGCCAGCCATCAGGAAACCGCTAGCAAAACCTCTGCTACGCCGCCAACTGATAAGAAGAGAGAGTGGCAATAGGGCAACTACCATAGCAAGCGGCAGAAGGACCAGCATTACAACAAGGGCAACTGCTCATCTAATGGGGACACCCGTAACAAACAGACGGAGTCCTCCCAGCAGTATGCGGTGTTCACAGTCCTCACGGCTTCGTATGAAGAGATATACGACCAATACAGAGACCAGATCCCACCGCCACCCCCAAGAAAGTACCCAAGAGTGGAAAAACCGCGAAACACTGGCAAGTGGTGCAAGTACCACGAGGACAGCGGTCACAACACTAACAACTGCAATGCTCTCAAAACGGCTATTGAGACCTTGTATCGTGATGGTAAGATGGAACAATTCAAGGTGCGCCAGCCGCCACCTGTGGTCGCCAATATCGAGCCCATGCGTCGCATCAACACCATCGACGGTGGCGCTCCAATCACCAACATGTCTCATAGGGCAAAAAAGCGCTACGCACGCGCTAACCATCCCAAGGAAGTTTGCAACATCAACTATGAGAGATCCGCTAAACTCCCACGATCTGGTTGGGAACCCATCACCTTCTCGGAAGAAGAAGAGCGCGGCGTGCGTCTACCCCACGATGATCCATTCTTGATCGACGCCATGCTCGACAAATGGTCCGTGGGAAGGGTCCTTGTTGACAGCGGCTCCGCTGTCAACGTCATCTTCAATGGTTGCTACAACCAGCTCCAGCGGAATAGAAAATTGCTCCAGGATCATGAGCCGCTGCTCAGCTTCTCCGGCGACGTCACACAACCGCTTGGTTCTGATTATATGCGCCTAGTCATCGGTGTAAGCCCATGCACAGTGGAAATACATACGGAGTTCATTGTGGTCGATTGCTTCAGCTCATACAATGCCATCATTGGTCGACCAGCACTCAACAAATTAAAGTGCATCTTAGCCGGATACATGCTCCTCATGAAGTTCCCTACTCCTAACTGGACAGGCTGTATGAAGGGAAGTCAATAGCTTGCACGTGAGTGTTATTCAACGACTGTGTCGCGGTTGACGCGCCGCCATGAGATCTTAATGGTCGGAGGCCATGCACCGGCACCAAATATCTTTGAGGACCCCAGGGATGACGAGGCGAAGTATGTAGCTCCAACTAGCAGACGACCACCCTGAGCGAACAGTCCGCATAGGCGCCCAGCTAGCTGCAGAGATAGCGGCAGAGCTCACTCAGTTCCTACGTGACAACGCTGCTGTCTTTGCATGGTCTTACGCTGATATGCCAGGCATCTCCCCTGAAATCATCACGCACAAGCTGAGCATAAAGCCATCTTTCTATTTGGTCAAGCAGCGGTGAAGGGCCTTTGACGAGGAGAGATATCGTGCAATAGGGGAAGAAGTCGCCAAGCTCAAAGGCATTGGATTCATCCGCCAGGTCAATTATCCTCAATGGATTTCCAACTTGGTCATGGTCAAAAAACCTAGCGGCAAGTGGCGGATGTGTGTTGACTTCAAAGGCCTTTAACAAGGCATGTCCCAAGGATAGTTTCCCGCTACCCCGCATCGATCAACTGGTCGATGCAACCGCCGGACACGAGCTGCTCAGCATGATGGATGCTTTCTCCGGCTATAATTAGATCAAGATGCACCCCGGAGATCAAGAGTGCACCACCTTCACAACTGACAAGGGCCTATACTGCTACAATGTCATGCCTTTCGGTTTGAAGAACGCTGGGGTCTACGTGGACGACATGTTAGTCAAGAGCATCAAGGCCAGCGGACACGTGGAAAACCTCCGCATCATATTCGGCATTCTCTTGGCCTATGGAATGCGCCTCAACCCAAAAAAATGCTTCTTTGCGTCAACGCCAGCAAATTTCTGGGCTATATTGTCAGTGAACGGGGCATTGAGGCCAACCCTGACAAGGTGCAGGCCATCCTCAACATGACAACCCCGGAATACAAGGTGCATGTTCAGAGTCTGCAGGGAAAACTAACCGCCCTCTCTCGGTTCATCTCCAGACTCACTGACAAGTGCCTCCCATTTTTCAAAGTCCTAAAGAAGACGCACAAGAAAAAGGTTGAATGGACCCCAGATTGCGAGGCGGCTTTCCAGGGTCTGAAAGAATATTTGGCGGCAGTCCCACTTCTGTCCATTCATGTGCAAGGCGAGATACTGTACATTTACCTAGTGGTATCCCAGTCGGCGGTAAGCTGCGCCATTGTTCGGCGGGAGGGCCAAGAAGAGCTCCCAGTGTTCTACGCTGGCAGGGGCATGAACGGAGTGGAGACAAGGTATCCCCCCCTGGAGCAGCTAGCCCTCGCACTCATTGTCGCCGCTAGGCGCCTCCGCCAATACTTTCAGGCCCACACAATTCATGTCTTAACAAATCAACCGCTGAGACAAGTAATGTAGAACCCTGAGCACTCCTGGCACCTTAGCAAGTGGGCCATCGAGCTCAGCGAGTTTGACATTGACTACAAGCCAAGGACGGCCATGAAAGGTCAGGCGGTGGCAGATTTCATCGCTGAGCTCACCGAGCGTCAGGTTGAACCCAACACAAAGGTAGAGCCCAGCACGGAAATGGTAACCCCTGAAGAACCAGCCCCCCAGCATTCGGACTGGAACCTACACGTAGACGGCTCCGCTTGCGCCAAGGCCAGCGGCGCCGGAGTCATCTTGACAAGACCACGGGGACTGAACGTGGAATACGCGTTAAAGTTCAATTTCAAAGCCTCAAACAACATGGCGGAGTATGAAGCGCTAATTGCCGGCTTACTCCTCACCATCGACTCGGGCGCTGACAGTGTCAACATATTCAACGACTCCCAGTTAGTCGTTAACCAGGTCAATGACAGTTTCCAGGCCAAGGACCAACAGTTAGCGGCATACTTGGGGTACGTCAAGACGCTCCTAAAAAAATTCAAATTTCACACCATCAAGCAGATCCCCAGGGAAAAGAACGCCAAGGCTGATTCGCTGGCAAGACTAGCAACCGCTCAACCACACCAAAGTCCAGCGGACACAAGGGTGGAGTGTCTTGACAAGCCAACCTAGTGGAGATTTTCAACATTGAGGTCAATCCCAGTTGGATGGATGAAATCATCGAATACAAGCGCAATGGGACACTGCCAATGGATAAGGTCGAAGCATGACAGCTCAAGCGGAGAGCAACCCGCTACAACATCTAGAATGACAAACTTTACCGCCAAGGGTTCACCCATCCCAACCTCCGGTGTCTAACCCCAGAGGAGGGAAAGGTCGTTCTTACAATGATACACGCCGGGGAGTGTGGAAACCACTCAGGCGCTAGATTTTTGGCCAATCGCACAATGCGACAAGGTTACTTTTGGCCTACGCTCGGGGACGATGCCAGAAGGGTATCATGGTCTTGCCACAAATGTCAACAATACGCGGACCTCCCCGATGCCCCGGCGGAACCCCTGTCAATCATCATTGGTCTATCGATTCACTCCACGTGGGGCCTGGACTTGATGGGAAAATTCCCAACCGCCAAAGGCCAGTTCAAGTACATCATCATTGCCATCGACTACAACATCAAGTGGATAGAAGCGGAGCCACTGACGGCAATAACTACCGCTAAGGTAACTCACTTCCTCTGGAAGAACATCTACTGCCGCAATGGCGTCCCCCACACAATCATCACAGACAACGGCACACAGTTCAACAACAAGGAACTCATATCTTTCACCGCTAACCTGGGCACCAAGATGAGTTTTGCATTTGTCGCTCACCCCCAAACCAATGGCCAAGTCGAAGCAGCAAACAAGATAATCAAGAAGCTGCTAAAAAAGAAACTCAATGACGCCAAGGGTTTATGGGCGGAGAAGCTTCCTGAAGTTCTGTGGGCCATCAGGACTACCCCAACTTCCGCCATTGGTGAAACACCATTCTGCATCATGTTTGGAGCTGAAGCCGTCCTACCTATTGAGGTAACTCAACCTACCGCTAGGGTCGAGGGCTACAGCCCTGAGACCAACTGCGAAGGCGTCAACCTCGTGATAGGAGCATAAATGCGAAAAATATAGTGTGAAATCCCTTACACTTTTCTTAGTTATTTCCTTGTAAAAGAGTCAGTTTTAACTCTATTTTCTTTTTAGGTAGTTCGTGAAGCAGTTCAAGAGAAATAAGAGCTTAAAGGGAGCAACGAAGCCATGGAACATGAAGTACTGATGCAAAGGACCAATATTGATCAACCTTTTGGCTGGAAATTACAAGGGAAGTCCACGGAAATCATTGTGCAAAACAGTTGCTGCAAAGCAGAAAACTGCAGTTTCAGAATCAGCTTTCTGGGAACGGTGTTGAGGAGCAATTCTTGCATTATTACAGCTTCACCTTTGCAGAAAGGGCCAGCGATCCTTGAAGAAATAATGTTATAATTCAATAAGAGCCAAAGAATTGGTCAGAATCGTCGACGAGGCAGCAGGAAATCAAATTCAAAGTAAGCTTCCCGATAAGGCAGAAACTGTCAGCTTTTCACGAAGTTTTTTGGGAGATCTTTTCCGGCGACTTTCTTGGAGTTTTTCCAGAAGGTTATTGATCATTCTAGAATATGTGATGTCATAGAACACGTGGGAGTCAAGAACCATCCAGAAACTTGTCAAGACAAAGTCGTTCCTTGTCCAAGAAGGAAGCTTCAGAGACAGAAATTGAATCCAAGTCAAAACAGAGTATTTTGGCCGAGACTCTTCTTTGGACGGATTTTGGGTGCATTTTTGGAAGGTTATTGCTGCTGAAGATATGAAGGAGAGTCCTAGAATGATTCCTCAAGATTTTGGGAAGATTACTAAGGCTTGAAAATCACTTAATTGTGCACCAATTAGAGGAATCCTCAAGCAACTAGGGGAGGCTTTCAAAGCATTGTTGAAGAAGGAAACTAGGGCTGCACTTCTAGCTCCTATATATATTGAGCTTCTGCACACGCTGCAGAGAAGGACCACGCCTTTCACCTTCTCTCCTATCTCTCTTTCTTATTCATCCGCCATCATCTTTTTCTTCTTTTTCTCTATTTGTTTTATTTTGGTTTTCAAAACAATGTGTAACTAACATTCTTTTTGTTAGGGGCAAGGTTTGAAGCCCCAATTATGTTGAACATATGTTTGTTTAAATCTAGTTTCTTGATCTTTGGTGTGAATTGGTTGTTTATTTCTGCTTGATTAAAAACTTTTGCATGTGTTTGTTTTATGGTCGCGAATATATGATTTATGCATGTAATTGGAGCTAGGTTTAGAAAATAATTCACCTAATCGTCTTGTTTTCTAATCCACAAGTATGCAAAGCTTTGGACAAAAGCTGATGTTTTAAACAATTAGAAGAGCATGCTAGGTAGGCGTTCCACACTAGACTGCAACTCTATAATCAATCGTTTCCATGAGATCTTAATGCTTCAAATATGTTGACACTATATGTGTTGTTGATAGGATAGCGTTCTATACCTTGATTGCATATTTGATAGGCTTAGCTATTGTGAGTTCACGTAGACTAAGTAATTAGGGAAACATAAATAAGGGACATGATCTGCTCCGACTTGTTTCTTGGTTGGTTTCTATTCACACCTTAGTAATTGAAACTAGGTTAACTTAACATTGTTCGAAAGTAATTGGTGGTGGATTTCCAAGTCTCTAATATGTTCTCCATCTTATTTTCTCAAAATCAAAAATCAAATTCGTTTTCCTTTTGTTTTCTCTTTTATTTTCGTTAAAAACCAAAAACCCCAAAATATTGTTCTTGCTTAGGATTGCAGAGCCCCTTTCTATCCCCTTCTGACCCTCCATCTTTATTTCTTCTTTTCTAGTGTTTGACGTTTTCTTTAGTTTAGTTCAGATTTTTGTTATTCTTTTTTTTATGTGTTAGTTTAGTTTAGTGTAGTTTTCTTTTGTGTGAATTATAAAGTTACCCTCAATCCTCGGCTTGAACGATCCTTGCTTACTCTATATTGCTAACGACTACATCTTGCAGGGTTAAGTTGAGCGCCTATTTTGGGCGTATCAATTTTTGGTGCCGTTGTAGGGGATTGAAAAATACTTATTTTTCACATTGTTTGGTTTTATTTTTATTTTTTTGTATATATTACTAACTTTGTTGTAAATAATTATGGCTAATATCATGTAAATAGATGGAGAGTCATATATGCCTTTCACTATAGATTAGTGATTGATAGGATTGTGAATAGGGTTTAGTTTAGGGTTTAGGGATGATGAGTTTTCTGGTACGTGAACTGCTTGTCCTTTTCTTGGTACGTGTCATTAACTTGCTTAACAACAAGCTATGAATCACTGATGATGTTGACATTGTCTGCCTCAGAGTCTATGGCGAGGAGTAGGTCGGCGATCAGTGCCTTGTATTCCGCCATGTTGTTGGATACTTTAAAATTAAACTTGAGGGCATACTCGAGGTTTAGTCCCTTATCCTGTAAGGATGATGTCGGCACAGCTTGCCTTTGTACATGCTGAGCCGTCAACATGGAGATTCCAACTTGATTGTTTCGGATTGGGTACTAGGATGGTGTTGACTAGTGTAGCATCTGGTGTTGTCGTTACCTGTTGTTGTGATGGGGGTGTCTTCTTCCTGCCTTTCTGTGAGCATTGCTATAAAGTCAGTGACTGCCTGGCCTTTCATTTTCGTTCTTGGTTTGTACTCAACATCAAACTCACTGAGTTTTATGGCTCATTTTCTTAGGAGCCCTGAATGCTCAGAATTTTGCATGACTTAGCAACTAGTTTATGAGGACATGGATTGTGTGAGTCTGGAAGTATTGGTGCAGGCGCCTAGCAACTATAATGAGGGATAATGCCAGTTGCTCAAGTGGTGTATACCTTGTTTCTGCTCTATTCATTCCCCTACTTGAGTAAAACACTAGCAATTGTTCTTCCCTTTCCCCGCGTACAATCGCACAGCTGATGGCTGACACAAAGACTGCCAAGTATATGTATAGCACCTCACCAGGTATGGGTATGGACAGGAGTGCGATTACTGCCAAGTATTCTTTGAGGCCTTGAAATGCCTCCTCGCAGTCTAGTGTCCAGTCAACGTACTTGCTGTGCGAGAGCTTCATGGTCTTAAATAAGGGCAAGCACTTGTCTGTAAGCTTTAATATGAAAAGAGAAAGGGTCGTCAGCCTGCCTTGAAGGCTTTGAGCCTTTACCTTCTCCATAGGTGACCTCATGTTCATGATTACCTGCACTTTATTAGGGTTGGCCTCGATGTCGTTATCTCTGACAATGTACCCCAAGAATTTGCTGGCGGTGATGCCAAAGAAGCACTTCTCGAGGTTGAGACACATGGCGTACGCTAACAATGTAGAGAATATGATGTGCAAATTTGCTACCTGCTGGCCGGCTTTTCTGCTCTTGACAAATCAATTTTCATAATTATGGGGCACAATTGCATAAGTAATTTGTGACTCAACGTTGACAAAGTGGCGGTAGTTAAGTATTAAATGCATAATGAATGAAGAGAGAGGAATGGACCTTTTATAGGTGAGGTGAGAGTTGATCTCAGTCTTGTTTTTGATGTGGGATTGATATGCCTCAGTCTGATGTTTTCGGACCTCTCTGAGAGGTCACCTTTGGGCAACGCGTGATGGTGCGTCAAAAGCTTGTTTCGTCCTGAGCCTGGCTCAGGCAGTAATCTAGCTTGCTGTGTTTTCGTAGGTCACACGTGCAGGGTTGTTCCGACAATGGGAGGCTGACCTCAGGTAGTGCTAATTATGGCCAATAGTGTCATGTATGTACAACGGGCATTTAAAGAACCAGCTCATAGCCTCGCCATCTAGCATTTCGTTGAACAGGTTACATAGAGTTGTATCATCAAAGCCTTTGTTGTTGGTGACCTTCTTGAAGGTATCCATGTGTACGAAGGGGTCCGCCAAGCCGCTACATTGGGCAATTTTTGGGATTTTGTCGTAAAATAGCCTAATTATCTGTAAGATTGTATGAGTGAATGGGCCAGGGCGTGTAGAAAACAGCGAGTTCGCTACTAGCGCTGGGGCTCCTTCCTCTACTCATAGTAGCTTTTTCTCTAACTCTCGCACCTTGTCGAGGATTAAAGTGGCTGCGTCAATAGTGGGCCTGGTTGGCAACAAGGCCTGGTTGTTGGCGTGGTAATCCTTGATTAACCACAACCTAGGCTATCTAACACTGAAGGAGTTGTCAGCTCGTTGCTGCACCCTCCACAGTCCAGAATCAATCACCAAACCACCATAGAAATGAAGAGAGGGAAGACAGCTTTCCAACGACATCTTATACGTCAAAATCCGTCGCCGGATGAAGAAGTTATGGCCGGAAGAAGGTGAAGAGGTCGGAGAGGATGACAGAATCGGGGAGAGAGAAGAGAGAGAGCTCGGTAAGTTTCCGAAAATGGAAACTTACCACAGTAACTCGGCTATTTATAGAAACTTACCATAAACAGTAACTTTAGTATTTTGGCCATAACTTTTGCATACGAACTTCGATATTTACGTACCACATATGCACGCACTCGGTTTAACGTCCTCTACAACTTTCATGAAGAACATTTTCTCAAATTTTGACCCGAACAAAAAGTTAACTTTTAGGGCCGCTAAAAGTATCGAAACAGAGTAAAAAGTGAAAGTAATTGTCGTTTACCGTCCAAATGACTAGTAAACCGATAAATTTAGGTTCAGGACGTAACAAAACCACTCAGGCGCCAGGTCCCTGGCGAATCGTACAATGCAACAGGGTTACTTCTGGCCCACGCTCGGCGACGATGCTAGAAAGGTGTCAAGGTCTTGCCACAAATGTCAACAATACGCTGACCTCCCTCATGCCCCGGCGGAACCCCTGTCAATCATTATTGGCCTATGGATTCACTCCACGTGGGGCCTAGACTTGATGGGAAAATTCCCAACCGCCAAGGGCCAGTTCAAGTACATCATTGTCGCCATCGACTACAACAGTAAATGGATAGAGGCGGAACCGCTAACGGAAATAACTACCACCAAGGTAACTCACTTCCTCTGGAAGAACATCTACTGTCGCTACGGCGTCCCCCCACACAATCATCACAGACAACAGTACACAGTTCAACAACAAGGAACTCATATCTTTCACCGCTAACCTGGGCACCAAGATGAGTTTTGCATTTGTCGCTCACCCCCAAACCAACGGCCAAGTCGAAGCAGCAAACAAGATAATCAAGAAGCTGCTAAAAACGAAACTCGACAACGCCAAGGGTTTATGGGCGGAGAAGCTCCCGGAAGTTCTGTGGGCCATCAGGACTACCCCAACTTCCACCACCGGTGAAACACCATTCTGTATGATGTTTGGAACTGAGGCCGTCCTACCCATTGAAGTCACCCAACCTACCGCTAGGGTCGAGGGCTACTGCTCCGAGACCAACGGAGAACACGTCAACCTCGACAAAGACCTCCTCGAGGAGAAACGCCACAAAGCCCATTTGCACAACTTGCAAAACAAGCAACAGGTATAGCATTTCTACAACGCCAGAGTCAAAGCCCGGAACCTCCAACTGGGGGACTGGGTAATGAAGGAAGTTATTCCACCACCAATGGCACTCCGCCCAACTTGGGAAGGACCATACAAAATAGTGGAAGTCGTTAGCCACGGCACCTTCTACTTAATGGACAAGGATGGCGTCACAACGACCCACCCTTGGAATACCGAACACCTTCGGTGTTATTACAAATAGTCATGCCACTACCCAAGAGCATCTTGACTTAGCTAAATTTTTGTTCAATATTTAGCTATGGGAAGCTACCCAATGAGTACAACCCCGCTTTTGTAAACGCTGATCTGTTAGCTATCAATGAAACGAGGAATTATTCAAACCATTGTCACCAAGTCCAGCACAAAAGTTAACTGGCAACGCCAACAACATTCGGCAAACCGGCCACATCTGTTACATCATGCACTTGGAACAATTTTAATTCCTTTAATGTTTCGTTGATTAGCAAAAACACAAGTCAAAACTCTAGCAGTATATCAACATTCAAACAACACAATCATTAGACACAATCCCACACTTGGCAAAATTTCAGAAACAAATAGCAATACTTCATATATCTAGGGTCGGGACTCCCCGCCCAAAAATATTGTCAGGTTACCAAAAAAAAAAAAAAAACCCTAGCGGCATTATAAAAATAGCACAGATGACCCAAACCCACGATGATCTTCAAGGATTGTTGGGAGCAGCGGCGACATCCTCACCATCCAACGGCGGCTGGTCTGATCAAACCCACGAGCGGTAGGGCTCGGCGTCACCATGGTACCGTCCTCTCGGGTGTGGGCAGCCATGAAATCAGCACGCGACAACTCAAACTGGGTAGGCGGTGGAGTCCGCTGAGAGTCATCCACTAGACCATGGTCGCTCTCGCTGCTACCAGAGCGCACACCCTCAGGCTGACCAGCGGCAGGTCCACCCGCTGGCACGGGAGGCTGACTCGACGTGCTAGCAGACTGAGACGCTTTGACCCAGTTAATGGCACCTTTCTTGTTCAACAGGTCCAAATTGGCAGTAGCACCGGCCTTCGCCGCCTCCGTCAGAGCCTGCTTGTACTCCGGGGACTAGTTGAACGACTCCACCACGGCAGCCTCTGCACGGCTCCTCTCCGCTTCCAGCCGGGCAACCTCGCCCTCCAACCTCTTCACCTCCGCAGACTGGGCTGCAGACTCTGGCTAAAGGATATCAGCCCGCTTAACCTTGGCCGCCAGCTTCTCCCGCAGCAGAGCTATGTCTTGCTTCAGCTTGGATACGTGGTTGTTCCGCTCAAGGTCCCGCTCTGTGGCAACATTCAACTTGCCGCGGGCATCCAACGCGTCCCCCAACTCCCTCTGAAGACCTTGGATCTCCTCCCTCAGCTGCCGCTCAACCCGAGGCTGGTTCGAGGCCGCCAGGAATAGCTCGTGCAGCCCAACGGACAGATGTCCAAACGCCGAACTGAACAGCGACTGCTGAATAGCCGTCGAGCGAACGGTCCCATCTAGCCCACCGAACCCGAGCCGCTCGCAAAGGTGGAAGAGGAACTCCCGCTCGGGATAGGTCAGAAATTCCGCATAGGCAGAGAATGAGTCCAGACAGCCATGCGGCACCTCCCCGGCGACAGCCACAGTCACTGGCTGCGAAGCCTGCTTAGCCTTCTTCTGTTGGCGGGCCCCGATGGTCTCCACATCGTCTGCCTCATCTTCCTCATCAGCGTCGTTCTGTCGCCGTTTCCTTTGAAGAACCGCCCATGTGGCACCAGCGGTGACAGGCCTCGAGGTTGCCTGCGGCTCCAACCCCGCAATGGTAACGGTTTCCCTCCCATGCACCACCCTGTCCCTTTGGGGGCCACACTGATTGGCGGGCACTCTCTCCTTCACTATCTCTGGCCCGGCTTGTACCTGGCTCCCGCCACCAGCTCCACGCTCGGCGCGAGTCTCCGCCTGCACCACGGTCGGACCTGAGGCCCCAAGATGGGAGTGATGAGGCATTAGCATCACCACCGGAGTCTCTGACTCACTCACCGCCAGGGTCTGCGGATCAACGACAGTTTGCTGGGCTGCCAGCCCAGTGGCATACATGCCCTCCAAGAAGTTCTGAATTTCTGCGCGGTCCATAGCCTTGTCAAATGCGTCATGGCTCGCTTTGTTACCCGACGGTGTATCTAAACAAGCACAATGCTAGTCAGCATAAAAAAAAAAAAACTAAAGTAAATCACAAGTTAGCGGGAGATACTTACCAAGGGCGCATGTCAACTGCAGATCAACCAACAACTCCCAACTTGTGAGTAGGCGTAGGTCAAGCAGGTTCCGGTTCTGCCAGCAGCCTTTTATCCTCGCTACACGGCACTGCTCCTCGCACGTCAAATTAAAGTGCAAACCCACTGCACAAAGAAGCGATGATTAGAAAAAAAAAAAAAAAAAAAAAAAAGGCATCACACAAGCAAAACCGCCAAACTTGGTCAGCGGGAACTGGCGACAACCTCGGATTGGTTGGAAATCCGACTTAATCCTAAACGTCGGCGCCCTTTCATTTACCCCGACATCATACTCCCACCCTGTGGTCGCAATACAGAAGGTGAACCGCCAGGGAGACATCGAATCCTTCAAATTCTCGATCAACTTAGGCGCACCCTGGCGTCAAGTGAGATTCACCTGTCCGCTACACCCTTGTCACCTCACGTAGACAAGTTCATAGAAGTAAAGTACCTCCGCCACGGTCGGCCCTTCACAGCCAGACAGACGCCAGAGCGAGTTCAGAGCCATCAGTAACCGCCACATATTAGGGCAAATTTTCCCAAAGGCAAGGTCGAACTCACAAACCAAGATTTGGAGGTTTGGTAGCAGCGGAAACGTCACTCCCTGGCGGAAGATGGCCTCATGGACGGCGGCGTGCCCTGCTGGTAAAATAGACGCTCTCTCATCCCTCGTCGGCGGACGTAGCTTCACTACTCCAGGAAGGCGAAACACCCGCTTCAGTCGATTCACGGCGGTCGCGGTCATCGGTCCTCCCGCCTCGTCAACTGAAGTACCATCACGGAGGTCCTAGGCTGACTCTATCTCTTCCCCTCCAGCCTCTCCCCCATCAACGGAACCGCTAGCGGCGCTATTGCTCGCTAGCCTCTCCTCACGCCTATTGCGGGCGGCAGCATCCACCCTTGCCTTAGAACTCTCTGGACGCCCAACACGACCCATCGCTACTTCCCAATGTATGGTTTGTAAAGGTTCGATGTCTACCAGTTCCAACATTGAGGTTCCTGCAGGAGCAGACGGACGCAACGAGTCAATAAATATCCTATCTGCCACGCTGAACGACACGTCAGACCCGGAATCCTCACTGCTCGAGATCTCTATGACGCTAGCCATCACAAACCCTAAAACCTAAGCCAGTTAGTTCCAACAAGATCTAAACTATCCCTATGTCAGATTTTAGCCAAAAACATCAAGCACAACCATACCCAGAAAACCCAGAAAATACCAAAACAAGAACACTGCGCATATACACTCAAAACCCAGATTCGACCATCTAGCAAAATAAAAAACCTCAACCCTCTGCCAAACATCTAAACCCATCCCCAAAAATCATTCTAGACCCTCAAATACACCGGGGAATGGCAGAAATCACACAAAATAACAAAACCAGAAATTGACAGAAACAAACAAATAGACAGAGGGCTCAGATAACCAACCTGAAAGATGGGAACTCTGGTGCACTCGATGATGCTTGTCTTCACTTCAAGAGGTCTCCGTCCTCCAAAGATCAATAACCTCACATGAATCATAGAACCTTCTTCTCGGATCTCAGAGCAAGGCTTGAAGACGACGATATCAGTTCAAAGTGCAGAAAGTGCTGAACCACTCAGTTTCCATCTCTTTTATGTCAACATCAAACAAATCTAAGCCTACCGCTGGAAAATGACATCACACGACAGCCATACAAGTGCCCCACGATCGTACTTACTCCCTGGATTAACCGAGGCGTCGGCTTGATTACAAAATCCATAATTACTTGCATTAATGGCGAAGATATGGGCGTGCTGAGGAGACATTATCCCACACACTAACCCAATGCATGATGGCCACGTGTCGGGCCCCGTCAGACGAAGCATCTATCTGAAGTAACCGTCAAAGAGGAAGTTCACCAATCATCGAGATAATCTCCGCTAAGCGCAACACCGCTAGCAGGACTTCTCCCTTTTCATCTTGCAAGCGAGACAGCAGTCTCCGCTAAGCGCAACACCGCTAGCGGCACTTCTCCCTTTTCATCTTGCAAGCGAGACCGTCTTCGCTAAATGCAACACCGCTAGCGGGACTTCTCTCTTTCATCTTGCAAGACTGTATCCGCTAAGCGCAACGCCGTTAGCGGAATTGCTCACGTCATCTTTCAACAATCTCCGCTGAGTGTAACACCACTTGCTCAACTTCAAGCCAGAAGGTCCCCGCAACCTTTCTCACCTTTTTTTTTTTTATTAGCGGAGGGACTTCCGCCAACTGCGATTCCTTAGGCAACGCCTCATTCTGACAACGACCGCCATGTAGCTTTGCAGGTAAGCTATGACCCTCCGGACCAAGTAAGGGGACATATCAACAGTCTTCGATGGCCCTGATCAAGCACGTTGACCCCCGACACTAGGGTATCAAAGATTGGGCTCGCTACCCAACGCCCTCTGCTCAGCGCAACTCCCCAAAACAGACAATTCACCGACCAAACAGAGGTCTATCTTAGCCGAGGAGTGGGGGACTCCTTGGAGGGCCTAGCAGGGGCCCACCCGAAAGGGTACAAAGTGTTAGCTCAGTAAGTCCATGATTGACAACGCACTGACGCTAATTATGCCTGTGTAAGACTAGCAGAAGTAACGCTTCAAAACCGCTAGATCGACCTCCTTGAGTCGGGACTTGGGGGACTTGTACTTACATGAGCATTTCCCAAGCATAATTAGCTATAATGAGCCACGCTCATGCTACCGCCAGTGATACCAACTACCACCAACGGTGTGACTTACGGAAACACAGCTGTTAATGTCTAAGATTCAGCAGTAGCTAAACCCTAGTTAACGCTGATCCGATGGGCGGATCGCTACTTGTGATATTCTCAGAGCTTCCGCTACATGTCAAGTAAAATACACAAGGCATCAGAAGGAGACCGCGTTGGGCGGTCTTCTCTTCTCCGATGCCTAAGTTAGTCAATGTATTTATGTTGACAAAGTAATAGTAGGTAGATAATAAATGTGTAATTAATGAGGAGAGAGGAGATAACCTTTTATAGGTGAGGAGGGAGATGATCTTCTCCATGTTTTCGATGTGGGACTGATATGCTTCAGTCCCAGTTTCTGGAGCTTCTGATGCTGTCTTGGTGTTGCGCGTGGCAGCGCGTCAGCAGTGCTCTAGGGGTAAGCCGGGGCTCAAGCGGTAGCCTGCTTGGCTGTGCTCCCATAGGTCACTCCTTTGGCGGGAGTCAGTCCTGCTGGCGGTAGCATGAGCGTGGCTCATTCTGGCTAATTATGCTTGCAAATGCCTATGTAAGTACAAGTCCCCCAAATCCCCAGTCAAGGAGGGCAATCTTGGTTGGGGAGTTGCCTAGCGGTTTGAAGTGTTACTTCCGCCAGACTTGCAAGAGCATAATTAGCGTCAGTGCGTTGTCAACCATGGACTTACTGATCAAACGCTTTATACCCTTTCAGGTGGGCCCCTGCTAGGCCCCCAAGGGAGTCCCCCACTCCCCGGCTAAGATAGACCTCCATTTGGCCCGTGTATTGTTTGTTGAGGGGAGCTGCGCTGAGTAGAGGGTGTTGGGTAGCGAACCCAATCTTTGATACCCAAGTGGCGAGGGTCAACATGCCTGATCAGGGCCGTCGGAGACTCTGTTGACGATCAATGCGCCACCATGAAATCCTAACGGTAGGAAACCACCCACCGCTAACGGATGGCATCGACGACCCCAGGGATGATGAGAAAAAATATGTAAAAAAGGAACCCATCAACCCGGAGACATCCCTACAAGTCATTACAAGTCATTAGCATCTCCGATGAGCACCCTGAGCAGACAGTTCGTATCGGTGTCCAACTCCCCTTGACATAGCAGCAGAGCTAACACAGTTTCTGCGAGAAAACGCCGCTGTCTTTGCATAGTCTTACACGGACATGTTGGGCATTTCCTCTAATATAATTACGCACAAGCTAAGCATCAAGCCATCCTTCTATGTAGTGAAACAAAAAACAAGAGCTTTTGACGAGGAGAGATATCGTGCAATCAAGGAGGAGGTGGCAAAACTCCAAGGCATTGGGTTCATCCACCAGGTCAATTACCCACAATGGATCTCTAACATGATAATGGTGAAAAAGCCCAGCGGCAAGTGGCGAATATGTGTAGACTTTAAGGGTCTGAACAAGGCATGCCCCAAGGACAGTTTCCCGCTACCGTGCGTTGACCAATTACGGGACATGAGTTGCTCAGCATGATGGATGCCTTCTCCGGCTACAACCAAATCAAAATGCACCCTGACGACCAAGAATTCACTACCTTCAGAACAGACAAAGACCTATACTGCTACAGTGTCATGTCGTTTGGCCTGAAAAACGCTGGTGCAACATAACAGCGGTTAATGAATGCCATGTTTGATCGCAAAGCACCTCGGAATGATAATAGAGGTATACGTAGACGACATGCTCATCAAAAGTATCAAGGCCTGCGGACATGTGGCTAACCTCCGCGTGATATTTTCCATTCTCCTGGCTTATGGCATGCGCCTCAACCCTGAAAAGTGCTTCTTTGGTGTTACCGCTAGCAAATTCTTAGGCAACATTGTTACCGAGCGGCGCATAGAAGCTAACCCTGACAAAGTGTAAGCCATCCTCAACGTGAAGTCACCTGAGTGGAAGATACACGTTCAGAGCCTCCAGGGCAAGCTAACCGCACTATCCCGCTTCATCTCAAAGCTCAGAGATAGGTGTCTCCCATTCTTCAAAGCTATGAAGAGGATCCACCATAAAGTAGTCGATTGGATGCCAGATTGTGAGGCAGCATTCTTGAGCCTGAAAGAGTACCTAGTAGCAATCCCACTACTCTCCATACCTGTACAAGGTGAAATACTCTATATATACCTAGCGGTTTCCACATCAGCGGTAAGCTGTGAAACAGAGGGCCTTTAACAAAGAGGAATATTAGGTCATCAGGGCAGAAGTCGCTAAGCTTCAAGGCATGGGTTTCTTCAACTACCCACAATGGATCTCTAATGTGGTCATGGTCAAGAAGCTTAGTGGGAAGTGGTGAATGTGTGTAGACTTTAAGAACCTCAGCAAGGCAAGTCCTGAGGATAGCTTTACTCCAACGCATAGACTAGCTGGTTGACGCAACAGCATGACACAAGTTGCTAAGCATGATGGATGCTTACTTCGGTTACAACCAAATCAAGAGGCACCCTTTCGACCAAGAATCCATAACGTTGACCACCAACAAGGGCTTATACTGCTACAATGTCACCTTTGGCTTAAAGAATACAGGGACCACATACCAGTGCTTAATGAGCACAATGTTCGCATAGCACTTGGGCAAGATCCTTGAAGTTTATGTGGATGACATGCTCGTTAAAAGCATCAGAGCTGGCAGGACAGTAGCAAATTTATCCATCATATTCACTATCTTATTAGCATACGGCATGCGTGTCAACCTTGAGAAGTGCTTCTTTGGCACCACCGTCAGCAAGTTCTTGGGATACATCTTTAGTGAGCGTGACATTGAGGCCAACATCGACAAGGTACAGGTAATCATGAACATGAGGTCACCTGTAGAGAAAGAAGAAGTGCAATGCCTTCAGAGGAGGTTAACGGCTAGCTCTCTCTCGCTTTATCTCAAAGGTCACTTCAAGGCCAGAAGACGCTCACTACAAGTACATTAACTGGAAACTAAATTTTGAGGAAGCGTTTCAGATTCTCAATGAACACTTGGCGGCAATCCCACTCCTATCTGTTCGGTACGTACCTTGGGATATATTATACATCTACCTAGCTATCTCTGCACAACCATCAGCTGCGCGATAATATGAAGAGAAAAAGAAAAATAATTGCCAGTGTCTTACGCAAGTAGAGGAATGAATGGAGCAGTGGTATCCCTCATTGTCGCTGCCAGGTGACTGCATCAATGATGAACTTAGTGCGTATCTTAATTAGCAATGTAAGGGCCGGCTTGGTTGAAGCACCATTATATATGAACTTGACCCTTGATCTATTGTGAACGATCACTCGCCCCATTATCTACTTGTCGAGTATTGCATCAATTAGGAATGGGTCATCATCAGGCAAATATACTCCACGTTCTTCTTCCTCATTGAACGTGATGGGCTTCCATCCAAACTTGCTCATCTTCGGATATCTGTTGTATTGGATGTTGAAGACTTTTCCTAGGCTGTGTGCGCATTCATAGCGCTTCTTTAATTTGCTCTGGCTGATGAGTTATTGATTGGTGCACAACCTTCGATCGTACAGATATGACCGATGGTTTCAATGTTCTCTACCATGGGCACTGCCTGCTATACCTTGTATTGTTAATGCTTGGCCTCTTGGTAGAGCGATTTGATCATGTTTTTGATGGCATTGCACGTATTTGTGTTGTGACTGATATCCTCGTGGTAGTTGCACCGCTTACCCTTGTTGTTGACTTGCCCGTTCGCGAGTATTACCTTGACGGTGGGGGAGGAATCTCATTCTTACACTTATCATAAGTTTCCTTAACTCAAGAGTTGAATGGTGGTGAGGGTAGATTTTGAATTAGCCACATACATCGTTGATTATGCATTTATCACAGGGACATTTGGTTGTTTTGGGGCTAAGACCACCTCCCACCAAAAGGATCTCATGGTGAGTTAAACGTCATCATTGATGGCTATATGTTACTCATGAAATTCCCAAACACCATTTGGCATTAGATGTGCTCGCGGTAGCTAGGAAATTGCTCGTATTTGTTACCAAAAAACTTGCTGGGGCCGAGTATGGCATTCTACGAGCTCAAGCAGTCGACAATGATAAATTCTGCATGTATCTCAATAGATATTGGACTTACTCCTTACACAAAGTTGCATGCAGTCGAACCCCAATGATTGGGTGACATCACCCGACAAGCTGGCATCACCCCATGTACTCAGAACAATGAAGTTTATGAGGTTTATAGAAGACATTAGAAATGGCTTTCGGCCATGAGAAATTTAGCCAATGTCTAGAAAACCAAACATTTTAAATGTAAATGAAGGGCATCAAGCATTGTGGCTTTTTGAGCTCTATAATCATAAGTAGCATATAATATCTATATTTAGAATAGTTTGTAGGTTTTTATTATGTTATAGGGTCATTATCAGCAATCAGAAATGTAAATATGAAATTTTTAAAAAAGGAAAATTTGCCCAAAACTCGGGTGCTATAACAACGGATTTTGGCTCAATTATTATACCAATTTAAAAGCGGGAATCGAAATGCAATTTCCTTGAACAATAAAGTTACTTAGGTTCATAGAAGACAAATGAAACCTATACTGCACTTGAGAAATTTGCCCAATGCCTTGAAAAGTGAACATGTGAACTATAAAATAATACGCATGAAGCATTGTGGCTTTTGAAGCCTAATGATAAAAAGTAGTATAAAATACCTATATTTATGAAATTAATAAGATGGTTGTTTGTATGATTATTGATTCTCGTGCCTTTCTTTTCAGTTGATGGTGAAGTGAAACTATTTTGAACAAATTTTTACTGGAAATGTTTTGTTTTAAGGGCTCAAGAGTTGAATCTTTGTTACTTCAGTTTATTGGAACATATTCTTCATGAGTGTCAAAGAGTTTGATACAAGTTCATAGACATGTGGACGCTAAATTACAATATCATATGAAAGAGTTGTGATCAACAGAAGTTTAGGGGTTGGAGTGGTTTAGATATCTGAAATGTGGAAGGGCACGACGATACGAGTTCGCAGACATGCGGCACGCTTGATTCCGAGATCGTATGAAAGAGTTGTGGTATACAGAAATTTGGGGGTTAGGGTTTATTGTATAGGGGTTAGGGTTGTTCCAGACCTCTCGATTGTGGAAGGGCACGTCGATACGAGCTCGCAGACATGCGGCACGCTTAATTCCGAGATCGTATGAGAGAGTGGTCTACATAAATTTGGGGTTTAGGGTTTAGCGGTTTGGGTGGTTTAGACATCCGAAACGTGGATGGGCACGTCAACACGAGCTCGCAGACATGCGGCACGCTTGATTCCGAGATCGTATGGGAGAGTTGTGGTCTACAGAAGTTTAGGGGTTAGGGTTTAGGGTTTAGGGGTTAGGGTTGTTCAAGACCTCTGGATTCTCGAAGGGCACGTCGATACGAGTTCGCAGACATGCGGCGCGCTTGATTCTGAGATCGTATGAGAGAGTTATGTATATTGTGGTTTAGGGGTTAGGGTTTAGGGTTTAGGGTTTGGGGTTTGGGGTTTAGACCTCTGTTCGTCGAAGAGCATGTCGATACGAGTCTGTAGACATGCGGCACGCTTGATTCCGAGATTGTGCTAGGGTTTAGGGTTTTTTAGGGTTTTTTAGGGTTTAGGGTTTAGGGTTTAGGGTTTAGGGTTTAGGGTTTAGGGTTTTAGGGTTTAGGGTTTAGGGTTTAGGGTTTAGGGTTTAGGGTTTAGGGTTTAGGGTTTAGGGTTTAGGGTTTAGGGTTTAGGGTTTAGGGTTTAGGGTTTAGGGTTTAGGGTTTAGGGTTTAGGGTTTAGGGTTTAGGGTTTAGGGTTTAGGGTTTAGGGTTTAGGGTTTAGGGTTTAGGGTTTAGGGTTTAGGGTTTAGGGTTTAGGGTTTAGGGTTTAGGGTTTAGGGTTTAGGGTTTAGGGTTTAGGGTTTAGGGTTTAGGGTTTAGGGTTTAGGGTTTAGGGTTTAGGGTTTAGGGTTTAGGGTTTAGGGTTTAGGGTTTAGGGTTTAGGGTTTAGGGTTTAGGGTTTAGGGTTTAGGGTTTAGGGTTTAGGGTTTAGGGTTTAGGGTTTAGGGTTTAGGGTTTAGGGTTTAGGGTTTAGGGTTTAGGGTTTAGGGTTTAGGGTTTAGGGTTTAGGGTTTAGGGTTTAGGGTTTAGGGTTTAGGGTTTAGGGTTTAGGGTTTAGGGTTTAGGGTTTAGGGTTTAGGGTTTAGGGTTTAGGGTTTAGGGTTTAGGGTTTAGGGTTTAGGGTTTAGGGTTTAGGGTTTAGGGTTTAGGGTTTAGGGTTTAGGGTTTAGGGTTTAGGGTTTAGGGTTTAGGGTTTAGGGTTTAGGGTTTAGGGTTTAGGGTTTAGGGTTTAGGGTTTAGGGTTTAGGGTTTAGGGTTTAGGGTTTAGGGTTTAGGGTTTAGGGTTTAGGGTTTAGGGTTTAGGGTTTAGGGTTTAGGGTTTAGGGTTTAGGGTTTAGGGTTTAGGGTTTAGGGTTTAGGGTTTAGGGTTTAGGGTTTAGGGTTTAGGGTTTAGGGTTTAGGGTTTAGGGTTTAGGGTTTTAGGTTTAGGGTTTTTAGGGTTTAGGGTTTAGGGTTTAGGGTTTGGTTTAGGGTTTTAGGGTTTAGGG
>NW_026908960.1:0-17334 GCF_958449725.1 Rosa rugosa | reverse complement strand
ATCGAGGGCATGATTGGATAATTTGGATTAGACTTGGTACGGGTTTTCTATTTGCTCTCAGCTAATTATATAGACAACTAATAATATCCAAGAAAAGAAAGGAAAGGCTCCATTTTTGTTTTGGTTTTCAGACCAAAAAATAAAACCTAACATTCTCCATAACCTGCCATTCTAACTTTCTATATCATTCTCGAGTCATACAAATTAATTAATGGACTGCATATCCATATGAATTATGGTGGTTGGTGATCTTGACTTATGCCTTCAAATGCTTGCATCACATACCAACTAGTTATTAGACATTAGTGATGGATTTTTAATGGTACATCTTTCTTCAAGCTCATATTTTTTATGGAAGCACCAACTCGTCATATCTATAACAGCTTATAATTCACTAACTCATCTAAACTCAATTAACCTAGTTACTTATTACTGTGTAACCCCCATTCTCTTCTCTTCATTTTCGATGGAAGATAGATAATGACCGATCGATATGAGGTCTAGTACGTCCAGAGTCAACTGTGAATTACGCACTACTCATATACAAACAGACATTAAGACATATACATAATGAGGCAGGCATGAAATTAAGAAGAAGAAATAAACAAGTTTCTTTGATCAATCTATATGTATGTATATATATGCACACATGTTGATGTGGTTGGGCATTAATTAATTCGATCAATACTACGGGACCCTTCACTCTATGTAATGGACTGAACTATTCTCTACGGGATGGTTGGTAAATTTGAATTTTTTTTTCTTTTTTGAATAATAAGAGAGTATTCCATTAAGATCACCTCAATGGAGGTGCCTTTGATCAAAGTTGAGTACATCAAGTATACACTCTGGCACAGCATCAAGCCAGACTATATGTTGCATAGCGTCAAAACCTAACGCTGCAATCCTATGGGCTACCCTATTAGAAGAACGTGGTGCATGGCATATGTGAACAGAGGGGATAGTTGCAGCAACTTGTTTAATGTCATCAACTAAACCTCCATTCCACCCCAGTGGCGAGTAAAGCATGATCTCTAGTCTGGACTTCAGCTACAGCTTCCATACAGTCACTTTCAACTATCACCTGTTGAAGTTGTAGTGCTTGTACCAGATCAAGCCCCGCTCGGATGGCGAGGAGCTCACACTGTTTTGGCGACGCAGTATGCGCAATGGGACCAGCAAAAGCGGCAAAGAACTGACCTGTGGCATCTCTGATGACACCTCCAATACCCCCTCTTGTTTGGTGGGGTAGAAACGCAGCATCCACATTGAGTTTAAAAGCTCCATTGGCAGCTGGCTTCCAAGTGTGTTTCTGCTGTGCATTACTACGTGTACTGGGAGTAGCTCTAGCCTTTTGAAATTCCTCAAGCCATGCCAGGCTGCTGAGACAGATGTCCACTGCGGTCTGCTTAGTCCCATTCCAGAGACAGCTGTTACGATCTTCCATAAGGCCCGAACTATCATCAGTAGCTTTGCAAAAATCTCAGGCTTTAAACTGGTCGCTCTTTCCAGCATCCAGTCTTTAAAGTGAAGCGATGGAATCATAAAGTCTTGCAAGTTAAAAGGTGGAGCCTTTAAAATCACAGAAGCCACTGAGCACTTACAGAAAATATGAGTGACGTCTTCCACAGGATGATTGCAGAGTAGACATTGCATAGGACCCTCATACCCTTTAGTAAAGAGTCGATCTCGGGTAGGCAAGAGATTATTACAGGCTCTCCATGCACAAATGCTTACTTTACCAGGGACTTTAGCTTTCCATAAGCACCTCCACAATTCTTTATACGGGTCTCCATTAGATGTTGACACAAGGAGATGCTGTAATATCTTCGTTCGTGCGATCCAATATGCTGATTTAACTGAGTAATGCCCCCGTTTCTCAGGACTCCAAATAAGACGATCGGCTGTGGACTGCAACTTCTCTTGGGAACAGAGTATAGATAAGGCCATCATTCCATTGTCTAGTAGTTTCATCAATGAGTTCAGCCACTGTACTCAAGGTTGAGTTTTGGGGCCTTGAAGCTAGAACATATCCCTGAACCGGCAACCATCTATCTTGCCAGATATTGACTGATTTTCCATCTCCAATCTTCCATTGCACACCTGCCTGGAGCACATGTCTGCTTTGAAGAATACTCCTCCAAGAGAATGAAGGTGAGTCACCCATGTCCGCTTCCCAAAAGGTACAATTTGGAAAATACTTGGCCTTGTATAACCTAGCAATCAGTGATTGAGGTTTGGAGATAATTCTCCATCCCCGTTTGGCAAGCATAACAATATTATAGGCATAAATGTTTTTAAAACCCATACCTCCCTCCTGTTTAGTCAGACAGAGCCTTTCCCAGGCTTTAGGTTAAAAATTCGGCAAAATCCATCATCGATAGGATGTCGATGGGCTAGGTCAAACGAATAGCGGTTAATAACCCAATTTTTTCCCTATACAACCTTCAAAGGGCTAGGTCATCATCGGATCGTCCAATAGAGAATCCTTCCGTCAGATGTCCCAAGTACAATATTTTAGGATTCCAGTACAAAATTCGGTAAAATTCATCATCGATAGGATGTAGATCGGCTAGGTCAAACGACTATGGCTTAATAACCCTCTTTTTTCTCTATACAACCTTCAAAGGGAAATGCATGTCGTCACCGGATCGTCCACTTCAGAATCTTTCCGTCAGATGTCTCAAGTACAATACTTTAGGATTCCAAAAAAAAAATTCGGCAAAATCCATCATCCATAGTTGGTCCATCGGCTAGGTCAAACGACTAGGGCTTAATAACCCTAAATTTTGCTACACAAGCTTTCAAGGGCAAGGTTGTAATCGGATCATCCACTTGAGAATCTTTTCGTCAGATGTGGCAAGTACATTCTTTTAAGCTTCAAGTAAAAAATTCGGCAATATCCTTCATCAATAGCATGTCGATCTGCCTGGTCAAAGGATAAGGATTAGGGGTTAATAACCCTATTTTTGTTTACTACAAGCTTCTAAGGGCAAGGCAGTCATGGGATCGTACACTTGAGAATCCTTCTGTCAGATGTGCCAAGTATATTATTTTAGGCTTCCATGAAAAAATTCAAAAAAATCTTTCATCGATAGTGTGTCAATCGGCTCGGTCAAATAACAAAGGCTTAATAACCCTATTTTTTCTCTATACAACCTTCCAAGGGCAAGGAAGTCATCAGATCGTACACTTTAGAATCCTTCCGTCAGATATGCCAGGTACATTATTTTAGGCTTCAGCTCCAAATTTCAGAAAAATCCGTCATCGAGAGGATGTCGATCGTCCTGGTCAAAGGATTATGGGTTAATAACCCTTTTTTTTTTTTTTCACTACAACCTTCAAAGGGCAAGACCGTCATCGGATCGTACACTTGAGAATCCTTCCGTCAGATGTGGCAAGTACATTATTTTAGGCTTCGAGTCAAAAATTCAATAAAATCCGTCATCGATAGGATGTCGATCTACTCTGTTAAACAAATAAGCTTAATAACCCTATTTTTTTTTTCACTTCAAGTGTCAAAGGGCAAGACCATCATTGGATCGTACACTTGAGAATCCTTCCGTCAGATGTGTCAAGTATATTATTTTAGGCCTCGAGTAAAAAATTTGGCAAAATCCATCATTGATAGGAAGTCAATCGAATCGGTCAAACGACTAAGACTCAATAACCCTATTTTTTTTTCTCTACAACCTTTGAAGGACAAGGTCGTCATCGGATCGAACACTTGATAATTCTTCCGTCATAAGTGTCAAGTACATTATTTTGGGCTTTGGATAAAAAATTTGGCAAAATCCGTCATCGATAGTATGTCGATCGGGTCGGTCATACGACTAAGGCTTAATAACCCCATTTTTTTTGTCTACAACCTTCGAAGGGCAAGACCGACATCGGATCGTACACTTGAGAATCATTCCGTTAGATGTGTCAAGTATATTATTTTAGGTTTCGGGTCTAAAATTTTGAAAAATCCATCATCCTTATTATATCGATTGGCTTGGTCAAGCAATTAAGACTTAATAATACCCTATTCTCTCTCAATAAAAGATTCAAAAGGCAAGGGCATCATCTGATCATACTATTGAAAAACTGTCTGTTAGATGTGACAATTACATCATTTTAGGCTTCAGGTTCAAAATTCAGAAAATTTCGTCATTGTTATGCTTTTGATCCACTCGGTCAAACGACTAAGGTTTAATAACCTTTTTTTTTTTCACTACACGCTTCAAAGAAAAAGGGCAAAGTCGGATCGTGATATTAAGATATCATCCGTCAGATGTGTCAAGTACATCATTTTAGGCTTCGGGTAAAAAATTCAAAAAATTCGGTAATAGTTATGCCGTCGATCTACTTAGTCAACCTACGTAGGCTTTTTTCTTATTTCTATTAACTCACACTTCGAATGGCTAGACCATTAACGATTACATGGTTTGAGACACAATATTAAAGTACATGTCACGTCGAGTTTGTGAGAATTTTCATGAATTTTTTCCGACACCCGAGCTATTTATTTCAATTTTTAGAAGTTTCAGAAATTTAAAAATTATTTATGTTGAATTTCCAAAAACCTATCAATTATCTCAATAAAAAAAAAAAAATTACAAAATAATTTATTAAGTGCGATCTGGACCGTCTGATCTGCATCATTTGATCTGAACCCTCAATACCAAGAACTCGTCGGCGTCGCCGTCATCGACCAGAACCTCGCCCTCAGATCGACGAGAAAAGCTTCCCCATCTACGTTCACAACCGCACGCCTCCGAGACCGTCGATTGCACAACCTCCCTCTATCCGGTCAGTACAACCTCGTCGCATTTGTGCTGTCTCTCCAGCCACCCCTATCGGAGATTATTCTCGTCGAGGCTGCACTCCCGTTTACAAGAAAATCGCTGCCTTCTCCGCCTACATCGAGCCCCGCGACGCGATAATCGACGGTGGCAACGACTGGTGCAAGAACAGCGGCCGCCGAATCCAGGAGGCCTCCTCTCTTCGCTCTCTTCCGGCGATGGGTTCCGGCGAGCCAACTGCAGCTACTGGACCCACGACACAAGACGACAGATTTTTGGCGTTCCTCATTCACGCTCTAGAAAACCTCGCGTCCAGTGCACGCGCCGTATTTAACCGTGGTGCAGGTGGACCTTGGTCCATATTAGAATTTTTGTAAGAAGCATATTATTCATTTGAGTGGATTTATCAGCAACCACTAGTCTAGCAGAGATAAGTTAGTATGGTGGTATTTGTTATCCGAACTTTTAAATGTTGGGACTATCACACAACAACCCAACAGGCAAAAGGGGCATAACGACAATGGGATTCCACAATCAAAGATAGATCTTTCTTTTCAGGTGTTTTCAAAATGGACTCCCAATATATTTAGTGTTCCAAAAGAAAGAAAGATCTCCGATTGGGACTGAAATTGATCCATGTACGTTGTGATAAGCTCTAGCAAAGTGGATGAGGACACGAGCCATACGGTAATTGGATGATCAATTATGCTCGTTCATAGGTTACATAGTGAAAATTATTATCTAATTGAATGTAGCATTTACAACGAACGTATTGATCTTGCCAGAAAAAACGAACGTATTGATCGACACCTAATAGAGAGAATTTTAAGTAAAAAATGCAGTTTTCCAATGATTCAAGAACACCTTTGTCGTGAACAAGATAACCAAACCAAGTGTTTGACACGGTTTGTCCAAATATTGGAATTTGGTTAGGTTTGTGACTTGTACTTAGTGGAATTCCAGCATCGGGAGTATACATATATAATTGAGATTTGGGACAAGGAAAAGGCCAATATCACAAAAATGAAAAAGTGATGCATGCCATGTTAATTTACTGCATTGCATATTGCCCACTGTTTTACACTTTCTATAATAAATAGTTTCTGCATTTTTCTTTTTGAAAAAAAAAAATTCCAGTGTAGCTGTCTTCAAACTTATACTAATAATGAAACTAATATGATTGGGACATGGTGTATAAACTCCAAAATATCATGCGCAAGAGAACGTCTCAAATAATAAGAGGAATCTCCACTAATTCTATGCATTATAACATGCACCAAAATGGTTACTCCATTTATTTTAAAGTAACAATGACATACCGAGAAAACACTAACGCAAAGCCATAAAACAATCAAACCGGTTTGCCACTATGTTGTTAAATCTGGCAAAATAGAATTCGTTTTATCCTGTTACTAAGAGGTGGATCCATTTGACTATATATGCAAAAAGAGTCTACCGCTAGCTCATTAAAACAAATAAGACACACAAAATGCACAAACCGAGACAAAATGACCTAACCCTATTTATTAATGACTTAAAATTAACGACCGCCACTAGCAACCCTAAAAAAAAAAAAAGGAGGGCCACCAAGAAATGACCTTAATTAACTTGGAGGATTTTCATACTAACCCATATCGAAGAATTTCATTTCTTGTTCTTTTGGAACATTAACGTTTCCTTGGGTACTATTTAGTGATCTCATTTAGTTTTGAAGAAGAAATTGATTCCATTATGAATCAATATCCAATGGCTAGAGTCATACATACCCTTAACAAAAGAGTCGAGATTAAGCCTCTTAGGTCGGAACCTTTCTAAGCGAATACCACTCATTAAAACTTTAATGTAAGCCTAATTAAAAGCGAACTTTACAAACAAACAACAACTCTGTGTCTTTTGGAAAAAAAATCATCAACTAGCACTTCGTTGACTTGTAGCACAATTGTGGTACAAACAAAATGTAGTATACTACCAAGCTAATAGAAGCAACTTTGTATCCATAAAATTTTTCAAATACACCATTTAGATATGAGATGATTACCGAATCTAGTAGAAATCATGATATAAATCTGAACCAATAAATGACCCAATTGCCCAAAGTGGTCAATACTTTGGTGACAGTCCCAAAGCGCTAATTACTGTACGACGGTAGCAAGATACACAAATAAAGAATTGATAGAACTTAGACCCAAAAACCCAACTCCGAGCTCATACGTACCCTCCTCACCGCCTCTGTTGGTAGTAACAATGATGCTATTGAAGTTTACAAAAATTTTCACTTTTAGTTTGAAAAATTTTAGGTCATTGAAATAACATTTACAAAAATTATCTTTCTATTCTTGTGTTTTTGTTATGTTGGATCGTACGGGAGAGGTTGAATACTTAGGGGTATGGATAGTTTAGGTTTTTGCTAATTTTGGGTCCAACATTAATTCGTATCTATTATTGTCGTTTGTCCAATTTCATTATCTGATTGACAAATATTTTGCCCCAAGTCAGAATCATTCAAGTTTAAAACATTTAAGATTCGTGCAACTCTACAACAAAATCATTAATTATCCTAGACACTAATCTTCAAGATAATGAGAGAATCAGGAGAAATATGTGTGTTAAAGTCACTTATGAATAAGTTATTAGAAATCCATCGATCATTAAAGGATCTAAAATAAAATAAAAAAAATTAGAAGAGATAACGGTCTAAAAAGAGCTCCTCCAATGGATTTTCTTCTTTTCATCAGTGTCACCCCAAAAGAACGATGCACATAGTTGATGAATATCGTCACACAAACTTTTGGGAAGCAAGTAGCAGTTCATAGCATACAAAGGCATAATTTGTGCCACAGCCTTAATGAGAATTTCTTTGCCAGCACAACTAAGGAGCTTCGCTTTCCAACTGATCAATTTCTTGGATAGTTTCTCTTTAATGTATGCAAACTTTGCTGTTTTAGATCGACCAACTAGTAGAGGTAGTCCCAGATACTTATCATGTTCATTCACACGTTGGACTGCAAGAATGGAAGCTAAACTATTCTGGAGATCCAGGTCAACATTCCTGCTGAAGACCACACTACTCTTCTGGAAATTAACTTTCTGGCCAGATGCTTTCTCATAAATATCCAGAATTTGTTTGATAGCAGTACATTCTTCCAGGGTAGCCGTCCCGAAGAGGAGGCTATCATCCGCAAAAAAGAGATGACTAAGTGTAGGGGCTTGAGGACACATAGTTAGCCCTTGCACTATGTGGTGTTGCACAGCACGTGTTATGAGTGCAGATAAATCTTTAGCACAAAGAATAAATAAATATGGTGATAAGGGATCACCCTGTCAGATACCTCTGGTAGGACACAAAGGAGGAGTAGGCTCTCCTTGTATCAAGATAGAGTAACTTACAGTGGTGACATTATGCATAACTATGTTGATCCACGCTGGATGAAAACCTAGCTTTGTAAGAATTGCTTGCAGATATTTCCATTCAAGTCGATCATAAGCTTTGCTGATATCTAACTTGAGAGAGAAGAAACTTGTTTCTTGATGCCGGAGTTTATGCATGAAATGAGCAACTTCATTCGCCACTAGTGTGTTATCAAAGATGATGCGACCGGGTACATATGCACTTTGTAACGGGGATACAATGTCAGGTAGCCATTGTTTAAGCCTATTTGCAACCACCTTGGAGCATAGCCAGCAAATAACATTGCTAAGTGCAATAGGTCGAAAGTGAGCAGCTTCTTTTGGGTCTTTAATTTTCGGTATTAAGCACAAATATGTATAGTTGGAGGTTGGCTCCATTTCACCAGTTTCAAGAAAGCTTCGGACAGCAATACATACATCCATACTAATAATATGCCAGTATTTTTGGAAAAAGAATGGGGACATACCATCAGGTCCTGGGCTTTTGGAAGGGTGCATTTGGAAGAGGGCTACCTTAATCTCATCATCAGAGTATGGCTGCATAAGGCCCTCATTTATTTCAACTGTCACCTTAGTTGGCGTTGCATCTAATATTGCATGTAATGCCTCTTCATTTGTAGTGTCAGCGGAGAAGATGCCCTGAAAATAGGATAATAACAAGGACTGGACGACCGCAAGATCAGTTTGCCATTGACCTTGCCCATCAGTTAGCCCTCGAATAAGATTTTTGCTGCTTATGTTACTTGCCCTCCGGTGGAAGTACGCAGAGTTTCTATCACCGTCCTTTAGCCACAAAGCCCTTGATCTTTGCTTCCAATATTTTTCCTGCTGTGCAAGTATCTGACTATGCTTTACGTGCAACAGTCTTTGCTCTTCATAGTGCTCTGGAGAAAAGGGAAGCTTCATAATGTCATTTAATTTCTCTTGAATAACTCGTAGCTCTACCTTCTCATTGTCAAACTCCTCCTTGTGCCATTGCATAAGTCTATGACCCGTACCCTTGATTTTGGAGGCTAGCTGTAAGAGTGCATTCCCTGTCGAGGGTGTTGGCCACGTGTGCTGGATGATTTCACTACAATTTGGCTACCCATGCCAACATTCTTCGAAACGAAAAAGCCTTTGTTTCCCTTTGAATTTCAACTTCTCCATGCTAACCACAATTAAGAGTGGGCAGTGATCTGACTTACTAGGGTTTAGGGTGACAACCCTACTGTACGTGAATTTTGCTCTCCATGCAGGACATTGAAACCCACGATCGAGTCTCTCCTTTGTAAATTTGTTACTCCAAGTGAAGCGACTACCAAAGAAACCCATATCAATGAGATTGCAATCAGCCATTGTTCTTCGGAATGTGGCCATAGGTGCAGCTGCTCAACTACGTCCTCCTGATTTATCTCTGTTTGACATGATTTCATTGAAATCACCAGCCACCAACCAAGGGAGATTGCAGTTTTCCGATGCCAAGCTTCGAATAAGCGACCACGTACGATGTCTTCCACTTCTGGCAGCGACGCCATAGATGCCAGTAAATCTCCACTTGAAAGTCTCAACAGACCTCCCAATAATGACATCAATGTGATGTGGTGATCGAGATCTGAGCGTTGCATGGGTTTCATCATTCCATAACAGCGCCACTCCTTGAGAGTCCCTCTCCTGTGGGAAGCAGATGTTATCCTTGAAGCCTACTCTTCGTGTAAAGTCATCAATGTGTTCTTTTTGTGCTAGGGTTTTTGAGAGAAAAATGAGGCTTGGTTTTTTTGCTTGAACAATGTCAACAAGAGCCCTTTGTGACTCATAGTTAACAATTCCCCGACAATTCCACACCAAGATGTTGCCTTGCAGCATAGTGGATCGGGATTAGCAGCACAGTTCTACTTAGATGGCGTCGCGCAAGGTAGACGGCGCTTAGGGTTTGTTTCTTTTGAAAGGTTATTGTTGGTAAATTTGAATTGGGTTTAGAAGAAGTGGGAGAAAGAATCGGGAGAGAGAAAGAATTAATTAGTAGAGTTGAAAAACAGTCACTCCTGTTTGAGCACCGTTTACTATGTGATCACTCAGAGTAAAGGGTTCTTTTTGTCTTTAAGGGTTCTTTTTCCCCTTTCTTCTATGGAATTCACTCATTTACAAAAAACTATGTGATCAGAACATAATAGCGTTAATTCACTTTCAAGTGTTTACTTATGTGTGCTGTGTAGAAATCATACTCGTATATAACTTATAAAATAGGGTTTGGGGATAGGATTTTCCTTAGTTGGGATGGATTATCTTGTTGTTTTTAACTAGGGGTAGTATAGTAGTCTGTATCACTGCTGTGATGTTATTTGTTTAATATTTACATGTATGATGCTAACACCACGTTGTTTTCTTCATGAATCATGATGAAATTCACTTTGTTAATATATTTCGTTTTCTCTTTAGAATTTTTTGGGCCTTAGAACTCTTCTTTTAGACAACAAAAAAGAAATTTGACACGAGAAAGTATAAATTAAAAATTAGAACCCATTAAGGTAGGAGCAGAGCCGGCTGAGATGCCGTGCAAGGTGTGCGATGGAACATATTTGTGTGAAGGGCCTTAATTGCATGAATGTTTCGTAGTTCAGTTGGCACTGAACTTTTGTCTTCAACTCAGTGACACAAGTTTGACTCACGTTGCATGTCATTTGATTTTTATTTTTCGGGGCGCCCTTTTTCCTTCTTCTATTTTTTATTTATTTTTATGGATACTACATTCTTTCATTTATTTTTGTACTACCCAAAAAATTATATTTATCTTCCTTTTCCTTCGTCCTTTTTTCTTGTTTTTTTTGTTAATACATTTATTCTTGATCCTTCTTTCATTTGCTATGTTTTTTGGGTAGTATTTTATTGTATTGTATTGTATTTATCTTCGTTAATAATTCAGTTGTAGTTTTGCTTGTTTTAATGGAATTTTTTTTTACAAGTTTTAGTCCTCTTTCTCTCTGTTTTTTTTTTCTTCTTCTTTTGTTTTTAAAGAAGTGGACAAGTAATATAAGATATATAAGACGCCCAAAACAAAACAAACACTAAAAAAAAAAAAAATTAATTGTATTTATATTTGTTTGTATATAACAAAAAGGACAAAATACTGTTTACTCCCTATACTTATAGGGTCTCGACGTTTTAGTCCCTGACGTTTTAATTTCACCTAAAAACTCCCTGAACTCTCCAATTTCACCCAATTGGTCATTGCCGTCAACTTTCCTTCAAAAATTCTGTCATCTTGCTGATGTGGCAGTTTTTTCACAGTAAAATGACTATTTTACCCTCACCGACCAAAAAAAAAATTTCTCTTTTTTTTTTTATTTGTTCTCTTTTTTTTTTTGTTCTTTTTTTTTTTTTACTCTTTTTTTTCTATTTCTTAAATTCAGTTTACTCCCCTGAACTTTGGGGCGAAAATCAGTTTGGTCCCTCTTTCTGAAAATTAATCTCGATGGTCCCTATACTCTCAAACGACATCACCCGAGTCCAAAATTTGAATTTGGCTCCAAAAGTGACGTAAGCTGCTGAGTTGGAGCCGACATAGGGTCCCACATTTCAACTTTTCAACTCAGTAAAAAGGGCAAAACAAACATTTCACAATGAAATAATTAAAAAAAAAAAAGAGGATATCTTCGTGCCAAACCCCTCCAGTTCCCTCTTCTTCTTCTTCCGACCCATCAAAACCCAAACTCAAGCCAATTGTTATCAAATTCAAACACAAAACCCTAGCTTGCACATCAGAGTCGAAGTGCATTCACTTTCACTATCCCCTTCAATCCTTACCTCTCAAAAATGGCCGCCGTCGCCGCCATCCGTCCTTTGGTCTCAGTCCAATTTTTCGAAGGAGACATGACCTTCAATTAAGCCCAAACTGTGGCCTTACCCGAGTCTTGAAGGCCTCGATCTGACCCGACATCGTCACCTCGCCGGGCATCGAAATCGACGGCGGAAGGTGGGAGCGATTTCCAGTTCATTCTTTTGCTGAGAGCAGATGCCGGAAAGACGTAACGGCCGGCTGCAATGGAAGCGGTGTGATTTCCGTGGTCGTTAGTGTCTCTGACTCTCTGGGAGATCGAAACTCCACCGCCCATTTCCGCAGCCTCTTTGTCGACTCCGACTTCTTCGACGACCTCGGGTTGGGTGGAGATGCCAAGAAGGAAGTGGTTGGGGGTAAGAGGGCCGACGGCGGCGACGGCGACCACAAGCATAGCAAAACTCCATGGATGGCTCCTTTGAGTCTGAGGTGGCTGAGCTCTCTCTAAGGATTGCTTCCTTTTTCTTTTTCTACTTCAATTTTATGAACTGGATCATTGACCCACCGCGGTGGTATTGGGGATTGTTTGGATTCATACCGACCGATCAAAGGCTGCTGAGATCGGAGCTTTTCGGGTTTGATTTAGGTGAGGATTTTGGTTGAGCTTCAATTGAAAATGGAGATGGCTATGGGTTAGTGAGGATTCTGGTCCTTGATGAACATAGACGAAAATGAAGAGATCTCAGAATGGGTTTATGATGGAGGTTCGTTTGGGAATTTTTTGTGATGGAAGAGATCTAACAAAAATGGGTTTATGAACGGATCAAATTCCTCTCTTTTTATTTATATTATTTTTTAATAATTTCATTGTGAAATGTTCGTTTTGCCCTTTTTACTGAGTTGAAAAGTTGAAATGTGGGACCCTATGTCGGCTCCAACTCAGCAGCTGACGTCACTTTTGGAACCAAATTCAAATTTTGGACTCGGGTGATGTCGTTTGAGAGTATAGGGACCATCGAGATTAATTTTCAGAAAGAGGGACCAAACTGATTTTAGCCCCAAAGTTCAGGAGAGTAAACTGAATTTAATCCTTTTTTTAACTCTCTTTTCTCTTTTTTTGAACTCTTTTTTCTCTTTTTTCTATTTGTTCTCTCTTTTTTTTAACTATCTTTTCTCCATTTTTTTAATTTGTTCTCTTTTTTTGTTTCCTACTCTTTTTTTTTAACTCTTTTTTCTCTCTGTTTTTTTTTTAACTCTCTTTTCTCTTTTTTTTTTTTGTTCTCTCTCTCTCTCTTTTTTTATATTTCTTTCTCTTATCTTTTTACCTCTTCTTCCTCTTCCGCCTCTCTGCTCTTCGGCCTTCTCTTCCCTCTCTCTGATCGCAGCTCCAATTTCTGGCCACGCTTGGACGCCAGAATGTTAAGAAAAAGGAGAGAAAAGAGGGTTAAAAAAAATAGAGAGAGAGAGAGAACAAAAAAAAAAAAAAGAGAGTTAAAAAAAAAAAAGAGAAAAAAGAGTTAAAAAAAAGAGAGTAGGAAACCGAACAAAGAGAACAAATTAAAAAAAAAAAAAAAGAGAAAAGAGAGTTAAAAAAAAAAGGAGAGAAAAGAGAGTTAAAAAATAGAGAAAAGAAAGTCAAAAAAAAAAGAGAAAAGTGAGTTAAAAGAAAGGAGAGAAAAGAGAGTTAAAAAGAGAGAGAGAGAGAGAACAAATAAAAAACATAGAGAAAAGAGAGTTCAAAAAAAAAGAGAGTTAAAAAAAAAAAAGAAAGGAGAAAAGAGAGTTAAAAAAAAAAAAGAGAAAAGAGAGTTAAAAAAAAAGGAGAGAAAAGAGAGTTAAAAGAAAGGAGAGAAAAGAGAGAGAGAGAACAAATAAAAAACATAGAGAAAAGAGAGTTAAAAAAAAAAGAAAGAGAATTTTTTTTTGGTCGGTGAGAGTAAAATAGTAATTTTACTGTGAAAAAACTGCCACATTAGCAAGATGACGGAATTTTTGATGGAAAGTTGACGGCAATGACCAATTGGGTGAAATTGGAGAGTTCAGGGAGTTTTTAGGTGAAATTGAAACGTCAGGGACTGAAACGTCGAGACCTTATAAATATAGGAAGTAAACAGTATTTTGTCCTAACAAAAACTTTCAATTATATGTTTATATAAAATCGGGTAAAGTGGGCCGTATTCTCAATCTCGCACAGGGCCTCTAAAATTTTTGAGACGGCTCTCGGTAGGAGTTTGTGAAAATAAACGACCAAAGTTTACTCGTTAGTTTGCGTCTCTGTTTGAGCAACTAAGCCGAAACTCTGCGGTTTAACCCGTCTAGAAGAGATCGCCAAAATCTATGCGTGTTTGGATTCTGGAAGAGCCACGCACTGATGAATATGAAGCCTCTAGTGAAAGAGATCGCCAAATCTATTCGTGTCTGAAAGAGACACTAGTGAATTTGAAGCCTCCATTGGCCAAAGGAGAAGATGAAACCTCTAATCGAAGCTATTAATTGAAGTAATTAAATTACAATAACGTATATGGCCATATATGATCTCCATCGCTGGTCCTACAATTGAAAAAACAGCAAAGAGAAATGCCACATACCGTCTAGGTAGGGTAATTCTCATTTCTTTAAGTTGTTATTGACAAAATAATCCCAATTATGTTGACGACATAAAAAAATAATATTACAGGGATTACAAAAAGTAAACGATATTATTTGTTATTATCATCAATGACATACATGGCATGCTAAGAGCAAAGCAAACCCAGATAACACCCATATCTCACAAACAACACATAATTAATTAAACACGTAATCAACAGGCATTAATCCCAGACTCTGAGATAATGTACATTCACTGTTGATCACATAATTAATTAACAGCGAATAAATAAGTAAAAATCAGATCGTTCATGGAAACAAACTTAAACATGCGACAATGCATAGATATATAGTTAATTATTGATGAAGATCATCACAAGCTGGGATTTAGAAGAGATGGTGGTGCTTCTTTCCATGAGCCTCTTCCTCTTCTTCCTTGGTCTCTTTCTTTTCATGGTGCTCGTGGAAGGCGAACCCACCGGATCCAACTGCAGCCACTGCAGCGATCTCCTCTTCTATCTTGTGCTTGTGGGCATGCTCTGGGTCTTTCTTTTCCTTATGCTTCTCATGCTGCATTAAAAGACATCACCATGATAATCAGTCAAGCCACTAACAAATACCTTTTTTTTGGCTGAAGCCAGTAACAAATACTGAAAACAGAGTCACCACTTCAACTGACAAATTAGAGAAAAAATAAAAAGAAATCACAATTTCAACAAGACCAAAGGACAGATTATTTTGACCTATAATGAGAATGAAAAAGACACAAGTAATTCCTATTCTGTAAGATCAATATGTAGGGTCCAGGACAGATGTCGAGTTTCTGTAATTAGTCATCAATTCTTGTAACTCATCCTATATGTATTATCACTGTTGTGCTTATCGTCTATAAAAATGCTCAAACATATTGTTTAATTAATCGGCCAAAAATAAGGGAAGTAACTTGTAAGTAATCATGCAGAATGCGCCACTTAATCTTATAATTTCTCCGATATACAAAGAAAACTCATGGATCCGTCAATGAGTTTGTAAAGAATTGAAAAAGTCAATTTTAAACTAATTAAAAACGTAGATGTTGCGTTCATATAATATATTGTTCCATCAGTTAGTCTTTTAGAATTTAAATATATGTAGGGTTAATTCAATTTGTACCAAAGCATAAGCTCCAGCAGCAGCAGCACCGAGCTCGCCGAGTTGTTCGAGATGTTTGTGGTGCTTCTCCTCCTTCTTGTAATCGATTCCGGACTCAGTGGTGCCATAAGCTTGGGTGGTGGTCTCGCTGTACTTGCCACCGTGTCCCTCCTTGACGTAACCAGTGGTCTCGCTGGTGTATCGGCCACCGCCGGGAGCAGCTGAGCCATACGCGTCGGTGGTCTCACTGTTGTACCTGCCACCCTCTCCCTCAGCGGAATAACCGGTGGTCTCACTGTAGCCGCCGCCTCCGTAAGCTGTCTGAGATTCGTAGGCGGAGGTTTCTAAGGGTTTGTCCTCGTTGTCCTTGTGGTGGTGGAAGAGGCCGTGGTGGTGCTTCTCCTCAGACATGGTGGTGGTGGTGGGTACTGGGTATTACTGGGGGAAAATGCAAAGAACGTGGCTAAGATGATGGGGAAAGGTTCTGTGTTTGGGTGTGGGAGACTTGGAGTGCATGGTGGTGCCTATTTATAAGTGTGGGTGACCATGGAAAAGTGGGATTCTTCTTCGCTTGCCACGTGCATTGCGAGTCAAGCAAAGGCTTGGTATGGACTACGGACCTGTGGTGGATTCTTACATTTACGTATGTATAGGGTGAAAAGCAAGACATGCTTTGAAATCGATCGTCCTGGAACGGAGATCACTCTACACATGTTCCTTGATAATTGAGCAAACTTCACGGCCTACCTTAGTCACCCAATTAATTAAGGAGACAGCCTCAATGATCAACTGCACCAAGAAAACCTTCACTAGTGAACCAAAGGAGCTGGAAGGCAAATGTGAAGATGATCTGAGCCAAATAACTGTAGCTAAGACTTTTCGATGACGCTGTGTGGGTTGTTATAAACGGCAACAGAGCCGCCTGACCTATTTCTTTTGTGGGGAGATTGAGCATAGTTATGAAGCGTTTAGGTCCATTGCTCGGCACGAACCCTGCTGCAGTGGTTGTGTTGTAATAATAGTGATGTTACAGCCGCCTGTTGGTCGCGGCTTAAGAGCTGGTTTAAGGTTTGAGTTTTGGTGCTGGGTTGGCTCTAACTTGTCATAATGACATAGATCCTTGTATGTAATTTTTCCTAATTAAATGAAATAATTGATGACCTTCAACTCAAAAAGAGAAAAAATCATTCTAAAAAAGACAGTTTATTTGTTTTTTTTTTTTTTTGATCGGGTTAGTTGTTAGTAACTCACACACCCATGCAGTGGTATCCCAGCGCCAGGACACCTGCACCGACATTGCGGCGAAAGCCTGGCAAAGCCAGACTAATCCACTGCACCGCAGACGCACGAACCCAAAGGGTCCCTCAAATCTGCTGGCCACGGGATGGAGCTGGGATTCGAACGCTAGATCTGGGGGTTCCAGACTAAGCCATTCGACCAACACACCACACCACGTGGTTAAGACAGTTTATTTGTTAAGTATTTATTTTTGCCGTTTTGCTGAGTTTATGACCCTTGTGATGCATATGAATGGGTGACCAGATGTAGTTATGGATAACTGGGTCCTCCATTCATAAAAAGGGCCACGTTATCCACTTAATGAAAGTATTGGTTGTGCATTGATGTGGTTAGGTCATGACAAGCACGATACAAGCCAATTTTCCA
>NW_026908959.1:0-23077 GCF_958449725.1 Rosa rugosa | reverse complement strand
TTTACCATTCTTTTTTGAAGGGGTTTGGAACCCAGCCTTACTGGGAGGCTCAGCCCCACGCCCGAATATTATTGATAATAGAAGGATGATTGTACACCGAGGGGGACATATAACCTTCACCTCGAGTACTAGTACAAGAATCCTCATAGAGAACATCCTGAATAATAACAGGTGCCTCTTCTAACCAATACTCATCTAAAACAGATAAACTAGCAAGGTGCGCCAATCTATGGGTTACACCATTTGCTTCACGGTAAATGGACTGTAAATGAAAAGGCGATAAAGCCTGTAAATAAGCCTTACAGTCCTCTACAATACTGCCAATCTCTGAAAGATCCTCCATCTCACCATTAAGTGCGGTAACAACAGTAGCACAATCAGTTTCAATGTCAACATTAGTCATTCCCTGATGTATAGCCAATAGCAGTCCCGCTCTCATAGCCTCAATCTCCATATGCAAAGCAGAATGTACAAGAGAAAAGGGACGTGCAATAGCAGCTAAGAACGTACCATTTTCATCTCTGATAACTGCCCCAATACCTCCTTGTCCTGTGTCCATATGGAAGGCTCTATCTACATTCAATTTCAGTCTCCCACTTGGAGGGTGCTGCCATCGGGTCTTAGGCCTTGGCTGCCTCTTTTTCTCTTTGCCAATATGCACTTTCCGGTAATCTTCAAGATGCTTCGATGCCCAACAAGCTGCATTAATGGGATTAAATACACTGCCCTTCCAAACTGCATGATTACGTTCCGTCCACAATGCCCAGAGTAGCATGATGAAAAGTTCACGTTGTTGTTTAGTGTGACTCTCCATGCCCAACACATGCTGAATCCACTCCACCAAACTATGCGTCTGCATCTCTCTTGACCTCAAATTCAAAGGTCCAAAGAACCAAAACTCCTTGGCCCACTTGCAGTCTTTGAAAAGGTGAATGTCATCCTCCAAATTAAAATTGCAAAAAGGACAAGAAAGATCTGGAATATTGCACTTCTTGGATAATGCCCATCTAGTAGGGAGTACACCCTTAATTAACCTCCATGCAAAAGTACGTACCTTAGGGGGAACATGGGCACCCCACACCTGCTTCCATATACAATCTCCAGCCAATGCCATATTATTCAAACTAGAAGCATGTTCAGTTTCATGCATGAAGCGTCTGTATGCATGGTATCCACTCCAAACTGAGTATTGACCTTTTTTGTCATAGTGCCAAACCCATTTATCAATTGATGGGCGAATGCTAAGAGGGATGCCACCAATAATCTCCATCTCTCTCTCAGAAAGTATTGTTTTCACAAACTGCAAATCCCATTCATTTTGATCACCATCAATTAAGTCAGTAACCAATAAGTCTTCAAGGCCTTCAACCGGAGGAGAAAAAGGCTTAAATAGATGGGGAAGTGGTAACCAAGGATCACCCCACACCCGAATAGAAGCACCATTCCCAACTTTGAATCGAAGACCTTTGCTCAACACATCTCGTCCCTTCAGAATACTCCTCCAGGCAAAGGAAACATTCCCCATAAGGGATGCATGCATGAAATCACTATTTGGAAAATACCTGGCTTTAAGAAGTCTTGTAATCAAAGAATCGGGTTGCTGAATTAAACGCCACCCTTGCTTTGCGAGAAGAGCCAAGTTAAACTGATGCATGTTTCGGAACCCTAAACCCCCCTCACTCTTTGGCCAACATAATTTCTCCCATGCAAGCCAATGAATCTTCTTGTCCTCCTTGGTAGACCCCCACCAAAATTTCGCCATTAGGCTGTGCATTTCATTACACAAATGAATTGGTACCTCAAAACAACTCATCACGTACGTCGGTATCGATTGAGCTACTGCTTTAATGAGGACCTCCTTGCCAGCAGAACTCAAGGTCTTGTCCCGCCACCCACTTGTTCTTTTCTTCAGTCTCTCATTGAGGAAGTTGAAAGCTTCAGTTTTAGAATAGCTGATCTCCACCGGGAGCCCAAGGTATTTGTCATGCATATCTACTCTTGTCACACCCAGCACCAAAGCGAGCTCATCTTGCTTTTGCCTCCTCACATTTTTGCTAAAGCTGACATTGCTTTTCTGATAATTAATCATCTGCCCTGAGGTACTCTCATAACAGCCCAAGATGTTTTTCAGCACAGTTACATCCTCTACTTCCGCTTGAAAGAAGATAAAAGAATCATCTGCGAAAAAAAGGTGAGAAATACAAGGAGCACCATTACAAATTTCGACTCCGCGTAACAACTCGTCCCTTTCCGCCTTCAATATCAATTGGGAGAGTACCTCTGCACAAAGCAGAAAGAGATAGGGGGAGATTGAATCTCCCTGTCATAGACCTCTAGATGGAACTAAATTACCCCTCGGTTCACCATTCACAATAAAAGAGTAGGTAACAGTACGTAAACAACACATGATCCAATGCACCCATGTAGAGCTAAATCCGAATTTTAGCATCACCATCTCTAAAAAGCTCCATTCAATCCTATCATATGCCTTGCTCATGTCAAGTTTCAAAGCTCCAAACCCCTTATTACCTCGTCTTCTTCGCTTTAGAAAATGGGAAATTTCAAAAGCGATTAATGAGTTATCAGAGATTAACCTACCCGGTACGAAGGCACTCTGATATGGGGAGATGATGTTCTTAAGCAAAGGCTTCAAACGGTTTGCAAGAACCTTTGATCCAATCTTGTACAGAACGTTACACAAGCTGATCAGACGCAACTGATTCATGTATTCCAGATTCTTTACCTTGGGAATGAGAGTAACGTTTGTGTGATTCAATTGCCTAGTCAAATCTTCTGAGCCAATAAAACTTCTCACTGACCAAGTAACATGTCGTAGCTAGAGAGAACAAATTCACAATCTCCCTAAAACCATCCATTTGAGCCTCACTTCGTAATGGACCCCCTTCTTTCTCACTACAAGCCAATATCTCATTAAAGTCCCCCCCCCCCCCCCAAAATCCAAGGTAGCTGGCATTGGGAACCAAGAACTTTCAGGAGGTTCCAAGTCAAATAACGTAGCTCAGTTTTGGAAGCAAATACTGCTTTAATGAGGACCTCCTTGCCAGCAGAACTCAAGGTCTTGTCCCGCCACCCACTTGTTCTTTTCTTCAGTCTCTCATTGAGGAAGTTGAAAGCTTCAGTTTTAGAATAGCTGATCTCCACCGGGAGCCCAAGGTATTTGTCATGCATATCTACTCTTGTCACACCCAGCACCAAAGCGAGCTCATCTTGCTTTTGCCTCCTCACATTTTTGCTAAAGCTGACATTGCTTTTCTGATAATTAATCATCTGCCCTGAGGTACTCTCATAACAGCCCAAGATGTTTTTCAGCACAGTTACATCCTCTACTTCCGCTTGAAAGAAGATAAAAGAATCATCTGCGAAAAAAAGGTGAGAAATACAAGGAGCACCATTACAAATTTCGACTCCGCGTAACAACTCGTCCCTTTCCGCCTTCAATATCAATTGGGAGAGTACCTCTGCACAAAGCAGAAAGAGATAGGGGGAGATTGAATCTCCCTGTCATAGACCTCTAGATGGAACTAAATTACCCCTCGGTTCACCATTCACAATAAAAGAGTAGGTAACAGTACGTAAACAACACATGATCCAATGCACCCATGTAGAGCTAAATCCGAATTTTAGCATCACCATCTCTAAAAAGCTCCATTCAATCCTATCATATGCCTTGCTCATGTCAAGTTTCAAAGCTCCAAACCCCTTATTACCTCGTCTTCTTCGCTTTAGAAAATGGGAAATTTCAAAAGCGATTAATGAGTTATCAGAGATTAACCTACCCGGTACGAAGGCACTCTGATATGGGGAGATGATGTTCTTAAGCAAAGGCTTCAAACGGTTTGCAAGAACCTTTGATCCAATCTTGTACAGAACGTTACACAAGCTGATCAGACGCAACTGATTCATGTATTCCAGATTCTTTACCTTGGGAATGAGAGTAACGTTTGTGTGATTCAATTGCCTAGTCAAATCTTCTGAGCCAATAAAACTTCTCACTGACCAAGTAACATGTCGTAGCTAGAGAGAACAAATTCACAATCTCCCTAAAACCATCCATTTGAGCCTCACTTCGTAATGGACCCCCTTCTTTCTCACTACAAGCCAATATCCACTATGCCAAAAAACCCTTCAGACGACAGAGCTCAAACGACAGACATGTTGGTTTCTGTCGTCTGATATATTTTAACGACAGACAGTGTAAAAACTGTCGTCTGAATATGCAACATACCATACAAAGATGGTCTTGAGAATTAAGTTTGTTTTCAAACAACAGTTATCTGTCGTGTCATCAAAGGAGATAAATTGATTTCGTTTTGGGTCGTAGCTTCTTTTTTTTGTTTGTATTCAGACGACAGATATAAGTTGTGTCGTCAAAGGAGTAAATTGGCTTTGGATTTTTTTGTCCTGTTTTTTTTTTTTGGCACAACATGAAGGGATTTAGTTTTTTTTTTTTTGGCAAATAAGGGATTTAGTTTGGAACACTTTATGAGATTCTCTCCCCGACTTTATGAAAACTAAAACCTAAAGCGCGGCTAGAGAGCAAACTTTTCCCTCGCAACGCTCTCACAGCTGAAACCATTCCAACTGATGAAAATCCAAATTTCTTGCCAAATCGAAACACCCTAATCATAACTGAGAACCCAGATCGAAGAACCTCATACTCCGTCCATTCCCCATCTCTCTTCGACAGACGAAGAAATCCTCATTCCACATCTGAGTCTTTGTTTCAAACCTAAATCGCGAAATCATCCAAACCTCTTTGCAAATTTCATGGGTCTCAATCAGTAGCTCTTTATCTATCACTACTACAGTAGCTCGTCATCTTTTCCATAGTCTTCTTCCGCTGCTCTTAAGTGGATCTGCTATTTCCAAGCCTCCGAGTTATTGCCACTTTGAGTACGCAAAGTTCTCGTAAGGTACCGAGTTCCCAATTCTCTATTGTTTAAGTAATTGCTTTGAATCTCTTTCTGGGTTGTTTATCTCTTTATTCATGATTTGGGTTGGGTATTTTGATTTCGTGTTTACTCCATCTTCGTTTTAGGTTTTGTTATATTTCATTACTGTTCTTTTTGTTTGGGAATTGATATTGACTTTACAATTAATATCTAGAGATGACTTGATTGTTGAGAACTGGTGACCAAGCTTGGAAAAATGAAGTAGTTTGTGAGATCAATTTTGAACTTGCATCTTGGTAAGTCTTCTCTTCTCATGGATATATGGTAGCTAAATACATGTTCTTTTCTTCTTCTATTATGAGATGATCCATTTAGAAAATTTATAATCATGCATGTTCATTTACTTTTTGTGATTGACGATTCCCACATCTCATCAACAAACTTTTCAGAGACCCACTTAAATAAGCATCTCTTCTTTTGACGGAAATACCAGTTCAGATAAAAGGCTTTTGAATGTTTCAGTGGTAGTCGATCTTTTGTTTTTTTTTTGAAATGCATGCAGTGGTAGTCAATCTTTATCAGCAATAGGTTTGGTTCACTTCTTAACATAAACCAAATAGAAATATATATGCATTCCAACTCCATCGATAGGATGCCAAATCAATTTCAACAGGTAGGTGAACGAGAACTATGTGTGACAACTAACAATGCATGAGTAACTAACTTTCATACTGTATTCTGCATCAATCGGATAAAAGGATAATCAATGCTAAGTTAAGGTTTTAAAGTCAAAAGGATTTTGAGTGAAAATGTAATGAAATCAGAACAACAATTATTCTTGTGTTGAAGAGAAAGATAATTTCTTTTTTTCTTTGTCAAAGAAGGATATATAGTTTGTTTTGGTTAATGAGAAATTTAACAAAGCACCCAATTCTTCTTTGTAATTGATAGTTTAGCTATTAGCTGATTGTTTATTTTGATTCTTATATTCTTTACCAGATCAAATTCCTCACTACCTGTCTAATTAGTTCATAACAGCTGCATATATAATGATCTTTCTGGAAACCATTATATGCAAGCAGTGAGCAGATATAACAAGTTTGTCATGAACTCATAACAATCAAAATTTAGTAATTATATTTGTAGGGCTTTATCCGAGTAGAGTGGGCTGACCTTGTTGAAACTTACAATTATTTAGTTCCAGTCATCTCAGTTTTCTACTTCATACTCTAACCCACCATGGTCAGATTCTAAACGATATTTTCCATTTGTTCTGCTCTTAACTATTTTCTGTTAAAGTTTTTCATGAGCCCTTTTTGAATATGTGGATTGATCACCATCCAATGGTTGGACAGCAAAACAATTCTTAATGTTCGGCTATTCCCTATTGAAGTTTTGAAAAGTCAACTATGGGTTTGTGTATTTTGTATGAACTGTAAGAAGTTGGTTTGTCATAATCATGTGAACTGCAAGTATTTTGTCTCAAAATCTGATGGTAGCCATTTCCATGTGGACGTGTAAATTAGGGACCTTGTGGTTATGGTTTTTCACCTTTGCTATTGATCTGATGCTGAATACATAATGAAACTCTTAACACGTCAAACAAATTGACACTGTCTTATGATTTGCAGAGTTGAAAAATCAGTGACATCATGAATTAAGCAACACGTTAAGTGGTGGAAACAAGTTGTGGTGTTTGAATTGGCTTTGACTTAAATCAATTTTTGGTGAGTTCCATGATCATTACAAGTTTGTTTTTTTTTTTTTTTTTTTTTTTTCATTTTTCCTGTGCTGGACTACAAATGAGCAATGTCGAATTATTACATGGCTGGTATTAAGTATGAATTGTATGATGAGCAAGGTCTAATGTTAATATTGTAATTGATACATTTGTTTGTCTTTATAAGATGGATAAGTCATGGATGAAGGCTGATAGAAGATCACTACATTTTCAGTTAGGACTTGAAGAATTTCTGAAATTTGCATCGGATAATGCAAGGGACATAAATAAAATATGTTGCCCTTGCTTGAAGTGCCATAACACTGATTTTGGTGGTATAGGGCTGATTAAGGACCATATATTTTTTAACGGTATTGATGTTAGTTATAAGCATTGGAAGTGGCATGGAGAACCATCTGCTTCTGCCTTGCATGCTCTTAGAGGGGATTCTGAAACAGTCGAAATCAATCCTGATTTAGGCATACAAGCCGAAGCTGTAGGGTTAGAGGGTAGTGAGGATGAGGAGATTTCGGAAGACTCGAATGAGTTTATGCAGTTTGTAGAAGATGGAGATAAGCCTCTATATCCTGGTTGTACCAAGACAACCAAGTTGAATGGTTTGATACAAACATTCAATCTGAAAGCAAAGCACGGCATGACTGATGCGTGCTATTCAGATATGTTAATTATGATTGGCCTCTTGCTTCCAGAAGGAAATGACTTACCAGGGTCTACTTATGAGGCTAAAAGAACACTTTCCGCATTGGGGATGGGGTATGAAAAGATTCATGCTTGTCCAAATGACTGCATCTTGTACAGATTGCAGCATGCTGATGCGACCAGTTGTCCAACTTGTGGTGAATCAAGGTGGAAACTTGGAAAGGACAAATCTGAGAAAGAAGGGGTTCCGGGGAAGGTATTATGGTACTTCCCTCCGATCCCAAGGTTCAAACGGATGTTCCAATCGACAGTGTCAGCTAAGGAGCTAACTTGGCATGCCAATGATCGAAAGAAAGATGGAATGATGAGGCATCCAGCCGATTCCCCAACTTGGAAAATGATTGACACAAAATGGCCAGACTTTGGTCTAGAAAATAGGAACCTTAGATTAGCGCTTTCATCAGACGGGTTTAATCCACATAGTTCTCTAAGTAGCAAATACTCATGTTGGCCTGTTATACTTATCACCTATAACCTTCCTCCATGGTTATGCATGAAGAGGAAGTACATGATGTTGACTATGTTAATTTCTGGACCCAAACAGCCCGGAAATGACATCGACGTCTATCTAAAGCCATTAGTGGATGATTTGAAAGTGTTGTGGGATGGGGTTGAGAGAGTATATGATGCTGTAAGAGGAGAGTATTTTAAACTGAAGGCGATACTATTATGGACAATTAACGATTTTCCCGCGTATGGGAATTTATCGGGAAGCATTGTGAAAGGATACAATGCTTGTCCAATATGTGTTGAACAGACAAGACCTTATAGGTTGAAGCACTCTAAAAAAATGGCTTTCATGCGGCATCGACGATGGCTGCCACGACATCATCCTTATAGAAAGCAAGCTGCTGCTTTCGACAACACCATAGAGGAGGGTGAAGCTCCTACACCATTAACTGGAGAGGAGGTGTTGACCAGAGTTCAAGGTCTAAATCGACCATTTGGCAAGAAAAACCCTCCTCCCCCTTATAACGGGCTTGAAGATGAAAACAGACCTTGCTGGAAAAAAAGGTCTGTTTTCTTCGAACTTGATTACTGGGAACATCTTCCGGTAAGACATAATCTTGATGTGATGCACATTGAGAAGAATTGTTGTGATGCTATTCTTGGTACGCTGTTGAACATTTCTGGGAAGACTAAGGATGGGGCTGCTGCTCGTTTAGACATGGTCGAAATGGGTATACGGACTGATTTGAAGCCTACAACTGCTGCAAAAAGGGACAAGTTGCCTTTGGGTAGTTGGAACTTGTTCCTAGATGAGAGAAAGATTGTTTGCAGTTCCTTTTTCAATATGACCGTTCCAGTTCGGTTTTCATCCAATGTACGCAATCTGGTGTCAATGGAGGATTTACGACTTGCTGGTCTTAAATCACATGATTGCCATACTATAATGCAACTTCTTCTCCCTGTTGCATTACGTTCAGTTTTGGAGAAACCAGTTAGGTACGCAATTATTCGGTTCTGCCTATTCTTCAAAGCAATATGCAGTAAAGTGATCGACGTTTCAAAATTGCAACAAATGCAAGCAGACCTGGTCGATACAGTTTGCCTGCTTGAGAAGTTCTTTCCACCATCATTTTTTGACATAATGATTCACCTAACTGTCCATCTTGTTAGGGAAGTCGAGTTATGTGGTCCGGTATTTTTTAGATGGATGTACCCTTTTGAGAGGTACATGAAAGTGTTCAAAGGATATGTGAGGAATCGACAATGGATTGAAGGGTGCATTGCAGAGTGTTACATTGTAGAAGAGGCAGTTGAGTTTTGCTCGGAACGTATGCTTCCTAGAGAGGGTACCACTGTTGGGATCCCTTGGAGAACCAAACTTGGGCTCTTAAATGGCTGCAAGCCTTTATCAGGCGCCACCATCATTAATGTCGACAGAAAGCTGCTTGACATGGCCCACCTATGTGTATGCACCAACACTGAAGATGCAATCCCATATTTCAAGTAAGTAATAATTTTACTTATGTTTTGTTTTCGATCATTTGTACTATATCACCTTACGCGTGTTCAGTTATGTTGCTCATTTGCTTAGTTTTTCTTCCATTGCAGAGAGCATATGGAATTCCTAAAGTTGAGTTTTCCAAGGTTCAAAAAAAATAAGAAGTGGTTGAAGGACAAACAGAACCTTACCTTTGCTGGTTGGTTCAAGGAGAGGGTACATAACTTATCTTCGACCTCATTGAAGTAGTATAATGTCTATTCAATTTTGAGTTTCGAGTTCAATAAACTTGTGTGGTTCCATACTTTTGACATGTCAATTTATTTGTAGGTTGCAAATGAAATGAGATTTGCCGATAATGATGTTCCTGAAACCATTAGGTGGTTGGCTGGTGGACCAAAAATGGAGGTCCCTACATTTGCTGGTTACCATGTGAATGGGGTTGATTTTAACACTTCAGAGCGTGACAAAGTACGATCAGTTCAAAATAGCGGGGTTTTTTTGGTTGCTGATGCAATGCAAGTTGCTAGTGCAAGGGATAAAAACCCTAAAACTGATGATATGAACTTTTACGGCAGGATACAACAAATTTGGGAGGTGGACTACTACAAGTTTAGGATACCCGTCTTCTTGTGTGATTGGGTGGAGTCAGCTAGGGGGGTTAAAGTAGACGAACTTGGGTTTACTTTGGTTAAACTTGATAGGGTAGGGCATTTAAATGATCCGTTTGTCTTAGCTACCCATGTGAAACAGATTTTCTACATACAAGACCCCCTTGATGATCAATGGTCAGTGGTAGTACGGTGCCCGGAAAGAGACTACCAAGGAGGGTGTAATGATGAAGAGCTGGAAGATATTGAACTGGAACAGCACCCATTCATTCCTACAATGCCATCGATTGAGAGCTTTGATGATGTAGTTGGTGATCTGCCTAGCTCCTATATTCGAGATGGCGATGAAGGAATATGGGTTGAGAATGAGGATGGTCGACGTGTTTAATTATATAGGCTGATATTAGTATAGGCTGCTTTTCTTTGTTTTGATTTCTTGCTTTGTAAAGTAGGCTACAAGTTTAAGAATAATATACACAGACCACTTTCATCCATTTGTTTCTTGTTACACTATTGCTTTAGTTAATTTTTATTGATATTCTGTTTAACTATTAACTGCTTCTTATCATGATAGTATTAACATGTAGCTAACAACATGCATTTGGGTTATGTGTTTCAGATGATGTCGCCCTCTGCTGGATCATCAAGTTCTGCAAGAGCCATAGCTCTAAGGATTAAGGCTGTGGCAATGAAACGATCGAGGACAAAACCAGCAACACCAATTCCGGCAATTGAAGGGGCTGAGACATCAACCAAAAAGGCTGCCAATCCCATATCTAAAACTACCAAAAAAGCAGCCTCTCCCAAGAAGTCTAATACTACATCAACAGTTGCCTCTCCCAAGAAGGGTCGGACTACCAAAAAGGCTGCCTCTCCCAAGAAGGGTCGGACTACCAAAAAGGCAGCCTCCCCCAAGAAGTCTCGGACTACCATGACTATAACTGCTAAGTCCAACAAAGCTGTGTCATCAACCAAGTCAACGAACAAGTCTGTTTCCAGTAAGACCAAGAAGTCTGAGGAGGATGATGATGAAAACAGAACTGGTGGATTGAAGTTGCTGAAGCGAGGAATGGTTACGATGAGCCGCATTACAAACAGGCTTATCCGAGGAAAGAGGCTCACTGTGAAGTTTAATGAAAAAGGAGAACCTGTTGGTAAGGCTGCAAAAGAAATGCAGTCTTACATTGGGGTGTTGGCACGTACGAAGATCCCTATCTCAATAAATGATTGGAGAGAAGTGGATCTAGATGAAAAGGAAAAGATATGGGAATCTATAAAGGTACTTACTGACCATATTTCAGCTTGATTAGTTTATATATATATTCTACATGTTAATTAGCTTTGCATTACAGTAGCTTAGTTTATTGTACATGTATGTAGGATGCATTTGTGGTGCCTAAAGAGCTTAAAAAAATGGTGATTTCATCTGCTGCAACTAAATGGAGAGAGTTCAAGAGCAAGTTAACAAACGTGTACATCATCCCTTATATGGATGAACCAGAACTGTTAGAAAATCCTCCAGATGATTACCGAAGCATAACGAAGGATACTTGGCACCAGTTTGTTGCTGATAGGCTTTCAGCTACCTTCCAGGTTACTGATTTGATAAAATTCGTTGTGTTTTTGGGTTTGAGAAGGTGCTCTCTCTATGAATATTCATTGTAGTTTCTAATTTACTTATGTTATGGTTTGCAGGAAATACGTGAAGCCCAAATTGCAAAGCGAAAGGAGAATAAATATCCTCATCGTATGTCACGCAAAGGTTATGCAAATTTAATGGAAGAACTGGTTAGTGTTATATTTAGATGAGTCAACTAAATCTGAATACATATGTACAGAATATTAACTAATTCATTGTGTTTTCATTTGTCAAAGTCTGAAAGTGTCCCTTTAGAAGAACTTGATAGAGCTACAATGTGGATCAAGGCTCGGCAAGATAGGAATGGCAACTTCAAACAACCTGAGGTAGAGAAGAAAGCCGAAAAAATTGTAAGTATGGACATCAAGTTCATATTAATTTATATATGCATGGATGTAATGCTATTGCACCATTTAACGCGGATATTTTGAATCAGGAACATTTAAGGAAAAGGGAGGCTGAAGGGGAAATTGCCACATCTGGGTCTGATGATGTGCTCACTCTTGCATTGGGGAATCCGGAGCATAGAGGTAGGGTTAGAGGTGTTGGTGGCAATGTCAAGCCCGATTTATATTTCAACTTGCCAAAACGCCAAAAGATGACTTTTGAACAGAGGACTAGGTTATCGCTAAAGAAGATACTAGAGGAGGAGAAGGAAGTTTTGTTAGCTAAGGAAAGAACTGCATGGGAGGAGGAGAGGGATAGAAAACATGCTGAGGAGAGAGCTGAGGAGAGAGCTTATTGGACTGAGAGGATTGCGAAGCTAGAAGCGAAGGTCAATGGGAAGGAGCTGCCTGTTGAGTCCCCCAAACCTGTCACAGCAGTTAATGAGCTTGGTTCAGGACAAGGGAGTTGTTCTCGCCATGGGGAGAAGGCTGCGGAGAAGGCTGCACATGATAATATTGAAGCTGAGGTGAAGGGTGTGAAGAAGAAGTTGGTTTTAAGAGATGAAGTGAGCATCGAGGTTGAAGAGGAAATTGTGCAGCCCAGTGATGAGAGGGTACGGTTAAACCCGATATTGGAAGAGGAGGTTAGAGAAGATGTCATTGTACTAGAGGCACCAGTACATGGTGAAGAGGTAAATATCGTGCTTGCCTAAATACTTGAACTTTGTAGGTATGCTGATATGGATTTTTGGATATAGAACTGTATGGATTTAATTTGTTTCATGTGTAGGAACAATTAGGTGAGACCAAGTATAAACTGGCCATTGACACGGTGGAAAACATTGTGGCTATTGGAACTATCATCAGTGTCGACCTTGAGACCAAACAGCAAACAATCCATGGTGTTCCACTTGGAGAGGAGAATTTGCGGGTCTCTATCACAGAAACTGTTGTTCCTGAAGCTTTGCTGCCATTTCCCATAAAAGATGAGATAGTGAAGGTCAAGGATGCCATTGGGACTTGTGTCGCTTGGCCGAGGAACCTTGTTATTGCCCCTGCACCTGGTGGGAAGGTAACTCAATTTCTTTGTGTTTACTTCTGCATATGTGATTATGGAATATAATCTAACTTATTTTTTACAACATTAGAAAAAACCAAAGCGTAAAATTCCTAATAGGCCACAGAAAGATATGTTTGATGATAAGGAAGACTTGCAAATCCTGCCATCGAATCTCCCTGCACCTTTAAAGGACTTATGCATTTGGGCAAACATTGGATTGCGGAATGGGGCAACCATCCACGCCACTTTTGGACCAGAACTTTTTGGTCATCCACATAAAGCCTTTGTCTTTAGAAAGGACATCTATGCTATGACACACTTGTTGGAAATTTCAGGCAGCTGCGTTGTTTTTTACATGAGGTAATGCAACACGTTAAAGTTACCTATTATTTGTCAGGTTTTGTGATTTTTCATTTGTGAAATCAGTTGAAATGTTGTGAAATGTCGATGTAGCTACCTTCAAGGTGTGTTGAAGAAGGCTAAGATGAATGACATGGTCGCCTTTGTCGACCCTGCTCACACGGGTGCAAGTGGCTGTGGAAATCCAACCGAACGAGCTCGCTTAGTATCAAATCGGTTCATAAATGGGAAGTCTGGGCAGATTTATTTGGTCCCATATAATTCAGGGTGTGTAAATTGAATTACTATGCAGTATGTTGTGTTAAAGTGCAGTTTTGGTGAATGCTTTATATAAACTAGTTTAAACTTATAATGAGTTTTGTTTATGGCATATAGTGGTCATTGGACGTTGTCTGCTGTGAATCCAGCTGAAGAAACCATTCACTTCATGGATCCGTTAAAGAGGCGACTCATCGCTGGTGAATGGAAAACAATTCTGGACAAGTAAGTTAACTGATTTTTCACTGTATAAGTCGATAACTAGGAGTTGTTTGTGCATTATATATGCTGATGGTCTGCTATTTGATTTGCAAGCTCCATTAAATTCTACAATGCACACAAGAATAAGAAAGGGAGGAAAACCATTCAATGGAAAAATCTTGCTGTAAGTTAATTGCCTTTTTTGGGTCTTATCACCTAAGGTTTTATACTCTTAAGTGCTTCTGATATGGTACAGTGTATTTTTTTTTTCCAGGGCATTCCGGAGCAGAAAGATAGTAAGACTTGTGGGTATTGGATCATGCGCTACATGAAGGAGATAGTGGAAGATAAGAATTTGGAGTTTGCAGCTAAAGTATGTGTTTTTGATACCATAACAGATTGTATTTCATGGTTTCAGTATGACTTTTTCATCATGGGGATATATGATAGTGAATTGATTTGGGTCTTGGTTTTTGTTTTTGTTTTTTGCAGTGGGAAAGAAGGACAAATCTTATTTACACAGAAAAGGACATTGATCAAGTTCGGGCAGAATGGGCGAAGCATGTTATCATGTTTCCAGATATGTAGTGTGCGTGCTAGGAGGTTTGTCGATGATGAATAGTTAGGGTTTGTTTTTGTGCATATTGACATCAGCATGCCTATATAGCTAGATATTGGAGGGTTTTTTGCCTAACCAAATGATCGGCTTTTGCTATTATCGATCATTTTAACCTTAGCAGCTGATTAGTCACTTTTAGCCTAACCAAATGATCGGCTTTTGCTATTATCGATCATTTTAACCTTAGCAGCTGATTAGTCACTTTTAGCCTCCATGGATTTTAATCTGTTGATTATTTTCAACAGTTGATGTACATTGGTGGAATATGGAAATGGTAGTACATGATTTGCAGTGGATATGTTAGTGATTTCCAGATATTTGATGAATTTATGGTACCATGTTAGTGATTTCCAGATATTTGATGAATATATGGTACCATGTTAGTGATTTCCAAATATTTGATGAATATATGGTACCATTTTCTAAATGAATGGTATTGGTATATATTGTGGTTTGCTTATATTTCCAGGTTCTGATATGGCACATTGAAGCCAAATTCTGTGGTTTTAAACCAAATCACACAATATAAAAATGTGGAACAATTGAACGTCCAACAACAGAATTCAAGCAAAATACTGTTGTCTGAAACAAGAAGATTCAACAGACAAAAATAAAATTCTATAGTCTTAGTCTCATTCCCACGACAGAATATTGTGATGTATGATACTTTCTCACAACAGACGTAACAATGAAACATCAACTATCTCCATATTCAGACGACATATAAATGTCTTTTTAAACAATATCAAACAATAGAATGTTATCAACGATTGTGGTTTGAAAGGAGTACACACATCAGAAATAACAAAGAGATTTCAAGCATCCACACAATCAGAGGACAATTAAAAGTCCTTTTAGAATAAGAGACACAATAGATAAATGAAAGAAAATGTTGTGTCAATGAAGTTCACACAACAGATTTTGAAAATAAACTTCTAAATTCTACACATTCAGTCGACACTTTATTGTTGTCTCCTATTTTTTAAGACAATAGAAAATTATTAAAGTCTGTTGCTAAACTCAAATAAAAACAACATTTGACTGTCGTCTGATATCACATTTAACCACATATACTACCATTTTGTGCATATCTGAGCAACATTCAGACGACAGATATATTTTTGGTGACTGTCGTCTGAGTCACCTTCTGACGTCGGGCATTGACTGTCGTCTGAACACCAATCAGATATCAGCTTAATAGACGACAGATTTTCTTCATATCAGACGACAGTCAAAGTCTGTCGTCTGAAGGGTTTTTTGGCATAGTGATCTCATTAAAGTCCCCCCCCCCCCAAAATCCAAGGTAGCTGGCATTGGGAACCAAGAACTTTCAGGAGGTTCCAAGTCAAATAACGTAGCTCAGTTTTGGAAGCAAATACTGCTTTAATGAGGACCTCCTTGCCAGCAGAACTCAAGGTCTTGTCCCGCCACCCACTTGTTCTTTTCTTCAGTCTCTCATTGAGGAAGTTGAAAGCTTCAGTTTTAGAATAGCTGATCTCCACCGGGAGCCCAAGGTATTTGTCATGCATATCTACTCTTGTCACACCCAGCACCAAAGCGAGCTCATCTTGCTTTTGCCTCCTCACATTTTTGCTAAAGCTGACATTGCTTTTCTGATAATTAATCATCTGCCCTGAGGTACTCTCATAACAGCCCAAGATGTTTTTCAGCACAGTTACATCCTCTACTTCCGCTTGAAAGAAGATAAAAGAATCATCTGCGAAAAAAAGGTGAGAAATACAAGGAGCACCATTACAAATTTCGACTCCGCGTAACAACCCGTCCCTTTCCGCCTTCAATATCAATTGGGAGAGTACCTCTGCACAAAGCAGAAAGAGATAGGGGGAGATTGAATCTCCCTGTCATAGACCTCTAGATGGAACTAAATTACCCCTCGGTTCACCATTCACAATAAAAGAGTAGGTAACAGTACGTAAACAACACATGATCCAATGCACCCATGTAGAGCTAAATCCGAATTTTAGCATCACCATCTCTAAAAAGCTCCATTCAATCCTATCATATGCCTTGCTCATGTCAAGTTTCAAAGCTCCAAACCCCTTATTACCTCGTCTTCTTCGCTTTAGAAAATGGGAAATTTCAAAAGCGATTAATGAGTTATCAGAGATTAACCTACCCGGTACGAAGGCACTCTGATATGGGGAGATGATGTTCTTAAGCAAAGGCTTCAAACGGTTTGCAAGAACCTTTGATCCAATCTTGTACAGAACGTTACACAAGCTGATCGGACGCAACTGATTCATGTATTCCAGATTCTTTACCTTGGGAATGAGAGTAACGTTTGTGTGATTCAATTGCCTAGTCAAATCTTCTGAGCCAATAAAACTTCTCACTGACCAAGTAACATGTCGTAGCTAGAGAGAACAAATTCACAATCTCCCTAAAACCATCCATTTGAGCCTCACTTCGTAATGGACCCCCTTCTTTCTCACTACAAGCCAATATCTCATTAAAGTCCCCCCCCCCCAAAATCCAAGGTAGCTGGCATTGGGAACCAAGAACTTTCAGGAGGTTCCAAGTCAAATAACGTAGCTCAGTTTTGGGATGACCGTAAAAACCCGTGAACCTCCACCTACCAGGGTCATCTTGTTTCCCGACCTCAACATCAATGTGATTAGCAGAGTAAGAGCACAGTCTGACAATCACATCCTCCGCCCAGAGTAGGCACAAACCTCCACTGCGACTCACTCTCTTACCTTTCTTTGGCTTCTTAACTGTACACGAAACGGAAAAACTGCTAGCTAAACCAAGCTGAACTTTAAGAAACTGTAACTCTTCAGAAGTACATCTAGTCTCACTAAGAAAAACAATCTTGGGAGAATGGAGGGACACCCTTGAGTGCTTGAACTGTCCAAGGGTTCCCAATCCCTTGGCCGTTCCAACATATGATCCTCATGGCTCGTGATGGGTCAACACCGGACCCATCACGGTAGAACGCTTAGGAGTGCGCCCAGAACTCGATCTCTGACTATCTGTTACTGTAGAATTACCTTTCTTGCCAACCACGAAACCCACCTTCTTCCCCTTCTTCTTTGACGTCAAACTAGCACCTTCAGGCCTATCACCACTGGGGGCCAGACCGGCCTTTTCCTGACCCCCTTTAGAGCCCAGAGAGCTAATTGCATCGTGGGCTGCAGCATCTCCTTGACCTAGACCATCTATTCGCTGACTCGGACACACCGCCACCTCAGCAGAATTTAAAACATTGCCCAATTCCTGCTCTGGAGTGATTACTTCCTTCCCAGACTTCCGCGCTGACTTTCCAAGCAATGATTTGGGATCCACAATCACAGGAGAAACACACGGGGATGGAGAGATTAGCGCGGATTGCTTAGTCACCGTAGTAGACTTCAATGCTCCCATCAATTCTGCAGATTCCATAACCGGAACCTCCAATAGTCCAATCTCCATCACCGCCGTAGGACTCTGATCAACCACCAGTCGCCGCCGTTTCACCACCGTTCCACTGCCCAATCCTTCATCCCCATCAATACCTGATATCCATTGCATTCTCATCTAGTGCTCCCCTTCTCCCAGTTTCAGATTCCCACTCGTCTCGTGAGCGGATTAAGCCAATCGTTGGGAATTTCGGCGCCGTCATAGTCCTCCCAGAAGGTTTTGCTTGGTGTAACCCAAATCTGGTACCTCCACTCCCAGATCGAGCAGCTTCCTCGAGAGCCCTCTCCTGCGCTGCCAGCCAGGCTTCCTTCCGTTCGGCATTGAGAAGCGAGTTAGATACCTTAACGATCATCAATTTGGCTGAAAATTTGCAGAGATGATCTATACACTGGTACCTAAAAACTGAACGGTCGAGATGTGGATGTGCAACCGAAAAGTGACCCAAAACTCGAACTTCACACGTTAATTTCAAAGCGGAGCTCCACTCTGGATAGGATCTGTGTGTGTGTGTGTGTATATATATATATATTAGATTTAGAAGTCCAACTAGAGCCACCTTAATTAATATAAACTCATTTTCACAAAACAGAAATAGTAGGAATAATACCTAGCAATAAAATCTTGTGGATAATAAGGAGAACAATGGCTTATTAAGCAACAAGATTCATTTCAAAAAAAAAAAAAAAAAGCAACAAGATTTTCTGGAGTTTTTATTTATGTAGGAGATATGTTTATTGAGTTACGTACGCATAATAAGGAAACTCGGACCTGAAACAATGTACGTAACAGGAGCAAAAGATATTTTATATCATAAGAGATAACATATCAATTATCAAGGCAATTGACCCGCCACTGCTCCAGCCACTGCCGCAATATTCTCGACATCTTTGTTCAAATTAGTAAGAGGAGACCTGCCTTTAAAAGCTTCCTCGCATGACATTGCAGTATCGGGAGTGAGACTCATGCTTGAGGTTGCAATATGAGAAGAGGCACCCCGCTTAAGCGTATCCCTGGCTCCTTGAACATATGAATTTAAAATTACATTGTACATATCATGACAATGATTTAAGGCAGTATCTTTTGGGCTTTGTTTAAGCAACTCATTAATTCTGTTCATTGTAGTAGTTGCTTTAGACCCAACTGCATCAATAGCTACGATAGCTAAACCTCTAAGATCTTTATCGGGGCTAGATTTGAGAATTGAGGTACAAAGGTTGTAATCCGGTGTTTTTCTACACGTTTGGTCGATGAGTTTCGCATCCATCGGAAAGAAAACACTGCTGCATTGGCCTATTGGAAGAAGCAGAAGTGAACAAACAAGTTGAACTAGAAATATGGAGATTAAACTATCCTTCATCTTTCGAGGACTTTTTAATTAATTGGTATAATCTTTTGAGGAATTTGGATTTGATAATTTTGTTGAATTGTCAATGGTTTGAGTCTCTTTCACCAGGTATAAATAAAGAAAAGAGAAAGAGAAGTTCCTAGTAACCATTAAGCGGGCAATTAAGTATGCGCATTCATTCAAATTAATTAGCGCATCCGTTATAATTAAGAATATCCAGAGTTGACATTTGAAATAATACTATAGTAGCACTAATTTAGTAAAAGAATCAACTGATCCATTTAACACAATGTCACTGATTTATGATTCATTTTACGATACATATTCACCAAAACAAAATCAGTGGAAAATCAGACTGTATTTATGAAATATATATTTGACTTTTATAACCGTCTTTAGATCTAAAATTCAATTCCTCTTACTTACCAAAAAAAAAAAATCAATTCCTCTTAAAAGAGGAAAAAAAAATAGATGCACAATTAGTCCTAACATTTACAATTGCATCTTTGACTCTCATAATGTCAAGGTATGACTTTAAAACTGTCTTAATGATTTTTTTTGAATTAATTCATAAATAATTGCTATTAATACTCAAGCCAAAATGGTCATTACATACCATTCTGCTGTCATTTATTATTTATTTTTTTGAAATAGGGTCGTACTGGCTGCCCTCAAGCCTTGATCATTAATGAAACTGCAGAATACATGGGGGGGGGGACATTTTGCCTAAACCCCAAAATACAATAAGCATAAAGAGAACATCCCGAGATAATAACAGGAGTCTCAACTAAACATATGTATTCTAACAAGCACCAATTAGCGAAGAGTGCACAACTTGCTACTCTATTCGCTTTACAATTGCGGCGACACACCGAAAAGATATTGCTCACGCGGAGCCATAATTTACTAATATTATCAGCTTTCCCACTATGTTGCCACCGGACAAACAATCCGGTAGCACTTAGTTTCATCCTGCCACTGGGAGATTGCGACCATTTGACGAAGTAAGGAACTCGCCGCCTAACCAGAGCAGACAAGGCACACAAGGTGTGCAGTCCGGGACAAAGCCCACGTCGCCCTACCACAATAGTATGGTTCTCAACACCATGTTTAGAACCCTGAACCTGTCAACCAGACCCCGAACACCACACCAGGCAAGCAGACAACAAATTGACAGCAGTCCGTCCGACGACGACATCCAAGGGATGCGCCGCCGGACGGAGGAAGAGAAACGGTTGAGGTTTTCAGGCGGCTGTAGGCGCGTTCTCTAGACTAGGGTTAACACATTTACACAGACAAGAAGTTGTGGTGGTACTACAGTAGTACACAGAGATAGGCCACTCATCAAACATTTAGTGCTCATTAAGGAAAACATAAGTCTATAAACCATGATAACCCAACGACATAGTAAATAGGCCAAATACAAAAGACCAAAATCGCCTAGATCCCAAATGTGAAACTGAAGTGTGTGGGCCCAACAATAGCCCACAATGCAGTAACGGAAACCAACCCAGAGAGTGCCCACCCTGAACGGAGGGTCCAACTCCAAAATCCAATTTTTGTTATCCTAGTCAGCCCACTGGGACCCAGACCCAGAACCGTCCAAAACCAACTAGGACCCCAAATTGATTTGGGCACCCAGATTGGTTTGGGCCTCCATCTTACGTATGGCCACTAAAATGATTTGGACTCCATCCAAGAGAGGGCAACCTCTCATCCTCGACCACCACGATCTCTGCTACCTCCAGGACCGTCGCTGCTACCATTAAGACCTCAAGCTAGAGCACTTGTCCAGCCTCCGCGTCGCCTGTAACTAGCCTCAAGACTGCTACCCCGCCCTTCACACTGCCCTCAGGTTGGAACTCGATCCTTACAAATCGAATCAGCAGATCCGCTTCGCTTCGGGCCTAGGAATCCCTCTTTTGACATGATCGATTCTTCAGCGCCGCCCCGCCAGCAGATCAGACTATTGTCGTTAGCCACCAAACTAGGTCGATTACCACTTGCATTCTAAGCATTGCCGGCTCGGCCTTCTAATCAGCCCACACAATTCTGGCTAGACCTTCATGCCCAAACCACTGAGACTTCGAGACAACGTTGTGATCGCCAGGAGGCTTGATTCCACCCTCTTCTCAGTTTGATTCGCATACCAGGACTCCAAGTCTGCCTATCTCAAATCTTGATAAGATCCTCCCAGATTTCCACACAATTCAGTTTGATGGTCATAGACGACAAACATGGTCCAAATCACATAACAGATTTCCACCGTTGTGTGATGCACTTTTTGTAGTAGTGAAATAGGAAGAAAAATGATAAATGGAGGTGGGTGCGGCCCTGTTGAAGAAGAGAGAGGATTTGGGGTGTGCAGCTACTGTAGGGTTAGTGAGAATAGAGAATGATGAGATATATGTATCGAGAGAGAGCAGAGAATGGGTGGCTGCTACTTTCGTAACTAAGAGGAAAGGATGGGATGGGGGCTGCCATATGGCAGCATGGGAGTGTGCAAGGGGAAAGAGAGGGATGGTCTGGCCCTCTAGCACGTGGTAGCCTTCAATTAACAAGCAAGCAATTAAGATTTAATTGCTACACGGGACATTTGGCTGAGCATGATTAATTAATTCCTTGATTAATTAATCTCTGTTCAAGTAGATCCAGAATATGTGTCTGGCCCAAATTCTAGGTTACTTGACCTAGTTGTAATAGGGTTTAGAATTAGAGATATTCTCGGAGATATTCATAGATATCTGATTAATTGTACGATTATCTTTCCTTGTACAACTCTGATTCTATGTCTTGTAATCCTCTATATAAAGAGGCCCCTATTATCAATGAAAGAATGACTCGATTCTCTTCCAATTTCAGTTTTCCTTAAACACGTTATCAGCACGACGTCCTAACCTTGAAATAAATAGCCAAACCCTGATTCAAGAAGCAAAAACCCTAAATCTGAATACAAATCCTTGAAACCTTTTTTGCCTCCACCACATAACTTGAAGCCCTCGACCCCAGGAATCCAGAACCGGCTGCAGAACCACCAGAACCGGCCGGAAACTTACCAAACCGGCCACCGGAATCTCCAAATCATCCGCAACAAATATTTCACTAGTTCACCAACTTCCAGACCTCCAATTGCTACCAAATTTTATCAGCAGTAGCATCTCAATCCCAGAATCCGGGAATCGGAAAAATTTTCCCCGTAACCGTCCTAAAAGTACGTGAACCAACCACCTGACTGTTGCTGCACCTTGAACCGACAGAGAGAAGAAAAGAAAAAAAAAAAAGGGAAGGAAGCCCAGAAGAAGTCAGCGGGCCACAGAGACCACAAACGCGGCCCACGTGCAGCCCACTGAAGTGGCCCAGAAGATCAGAAGCCCAGTTGCAGAAAAAAGGAAGGCGGCCCACAAACGACTAGACCCGGCCCACTGCAGCCAGACCCACACCCAGTCAGCAACTAGTCTGCAGCCACGTCAGCATCTTGGGCGACAGGTCACCGCCAGCCATTTTTCAGGCCATTTTCCGACCACTTTTTCCTGCCAAATTTTCCGGCGACCTATTTCAATGTATTTTTTTTACTAAAAGTTCCCCTTTTTTGAGTTTTTATTCAATTTCTCTTCTTTTTCTAGGGGACTTGAAAACTGCCTTCTTCTACCCCCCCTTTCTTCATCATAGGGGAGACCTAATTAAGCCGAACTGTGGGGGTTCGTGCTCACTCCAAGCTTGGAGCTTGTTGAGATCTTCAAACTTAGAGTTTGTAGAGAATTTATGATTAACCACTTACATCATTGTTTCGATCTAATCCAATACCTCTTGGAATTGAATTTCTTGGAAGCGATTATGCTAAGAAATTCCTAATTTTTTGGAAGCGATTACGCTCAGA
>NW_026908958.1:0-16935 GCF_958449725.1 Rosa rugosa | reverse complement strand
GAACATTCTCATCACCAAACACCCAAAGAATTACCTACAGGTAGGTCCTCCAAGCAACAAAAATTGCAAAACTGGGAAGAATATTGCACATGGAAGATGTCAGAGAGTATAAAGTGCTTCATTTCCTATACATATAGTTCAAGTTCTGTTCAAGTGCAGGACTATATATATATGGGAGTGAAGGACTGTAGGGCCATTTTCCCTTTTGAATCTAATGATCTTTCTCTATATGTACCTTGTCCAATCTGATATGTAGTATGCACTATGCAGAGCTGTGTGCATGCATTTGATAATATAGAGAGGCCATTAATGATGAGATTGAGGACGGATGCATGTGTTGATTCAGTGATCCTGTGACATTATCATGTTTACCTGTAGAGTTTGTTCCGCTGCAATTTCAAATATTACGGCATCATATCTTCAACTTTTGGCTTTGAGGTCTACCTGTATTGTTTGCATATTTTCTATTTCACCTGCAACTTATTCTTATTCTGTAGTTTTCTTTCATCTATATGGTAACCTTTTCCTCATACCTTTTACTGCTATTACAGCTTGGCCCAAGCAGAATTGTGAACCGTTTGCCACTAGGAATTGCTCCTCCTTGCATGGGGCTGAGTTCCAACCTCTTTGTTAAAGGATCCATTCTAGTAAATAGTATTCAGGTTTCCAAGAGGTTGTGAGAATCATTTGTTCTTGTTTGCCGTGTGTGCAGTTTGACAGGAAGAAGGTTGCTAGTCAGAAAGAGGACCTCAGAGAACTAGTAGAACATTTTAATGTGAGTGTTGCTCCTATTACTAGCTTTTCATCAGCTGTTTGTTAATGGTTACTTTATCTGTATGGTGCTATTAGACTGTTAGGTTGTTAAGTCCGCCTGTTATTATTAAGTTAGACTGATGTTTTATGATAGACTAATATTGTCCTTCACTCGTCTGTCCTTTCTTTGTTTCATAATGATGGCATTTTAAATTGTTGATAAATCTACATCTAGTGGGATCTAGTAATGCTTAAGAGCTTCACTTTGTATTATATGTACATCAGTGGTCCTCTTCCTGAAATCTTAGACTCCTGCAATGGATGCTCAGGGTTGCAGCATATGGATGCTAAGAATCCATGAGTTAAGTCAACTGAAGTAGAGCGCTTTTGTATTCTGGAGATGAAGTTATATATGAAGCAAATCGAAGAAATATCTCAACAAGCACAATTAAAAAGGAAGCTCGCTTGGTGACTCATGGGTATATAATATAGATCTTCAACTCCGGGAACATAATGCAAAAGCTGGAAATATGAAAGATGAACTGTACGTACCTATTTGTCAAGTAAAATTGATCAGCTAATACCGATTTTTTGCTCTTAATTAGCTCTGTCATGGATACCACCCTAAATTTTCAACATGAATTTGTCCTGCTGGTTTAGAGATCATCATAGTGTTTAAATGCCCTCTAGAAACATTGCATTTTGAAATATTTTCTTACTTCTCTACACTTCTTACTTTTCATAAATGTCATTTCTTGGTGAGTTCACATATATGTTTGTTCGAAAAAATTCTATGTTCTGCTCCCATATGTTTGACAAATTTGATCAAGTATTGTAGTCTATCATGCTCCATGCATTACTCTATTTATTTGATTTTGGTAATGACTAGAAGCTTTGTGTAATGATGTATATTATCTGGTTTCTAATGTGAATGATTCACTCATGACTTCTAAGCTCATTAATTTCCACCCCTCATTCTCTAGAAAAGTCTAGCAGAGAAACATGCTTTATCTACAACAAACAGAAAACTTCAGACTTTGCTGGTCATTGTTCAATTTGTCAGCATAATTAGCCACTTTAAACTCTTGCTGCCATTTCATCACAAGGAAATTAATTTCTTCCCGATGTGGTGTATCTCCTCCATTTATACGCAAACTTCGGCCACGCCAGATCCACCCTGCGAACCAACAAAAACGAGCTAAATCCCCATCATGAACCACGTACTGTTAAGACATGGAGAAATAAATCTAGCTCGGCTCTTCCCAAATCTTATTAACAGCAGCCAAGAAGAATGCTTCCACTTACTTGACGATCGAGCAGCCTTACATTCCCAGAGACACGACATTGTCATCAGTGTATGAATGTATTTGTGGACACTAGTAACTACAATAAGGTTACTAACAGAAGTAATTACGAGTGTTCTTTGCTGCAATTCGATAAAGGAGTACTAACCCATTCAAAGGTTATTGTCCAAGAAAAAAAAAATTAAAAGGTTCTTATGACGATTCACTTTACAACATTGTCATGTACTTTTTCCTTGGCAATTATCATTGTCATGTCTTGACTCATTCCCAATATCAGCCTATGATAAACAATAGGGATAATGACCACTTACCCATAAAATACTAAGGGACTCAATACTGTTTAGTCCTTGAGCTTTTGACCATAAAACACTTCAGTCCCTGACCTTCTAATTTCACACGTTTAGTCCCTGTACTTCAAAATTTCAGACCAATAGGTCCTTGTCGTCTAAAAGTCGCGGTAAAATGTCTATTATGCCCTCAGTTCTTTTTTTTTAAAATAAATTTATTCCTTTCTCTAAGGGCATAATAGACATTTCGCCGCGACTTTTAGACGGCAAGGACCTATTGGTCTGAAATTTTGAAGTACAGGGACTAAACGTGTGAAATTAGAAGGTCAGGGACTGAAGTGTTTTATGGTCAAAAGCTCAAGGACTAAACAATATTTAGATCCAATACCAAAATACACCTCATACACTCCACCAACTTATTTTCAACCCCATTCACACAAAAGTTTTCTCTTTTTCTCCCAACTATTCATTTCACTTAATGTTTATACCATTAGTACCCCTCTCTCTCCAATTCTTGCTTTTACTATTAATTTATTTTCTTTTGATGAAACGTGGTGGGCCCATCTTGAATTTATTTGTCTAGACTATAATTGCAGCTAAACTTCATCCTCGATATTTCAAAGGTAAACAGTTGAATTTTACTATTCATAATTTCGATCGTCGACAGACTTGAATTAATTGCTATCTGTAATATTACGAGCAACGAATTGAAGAAAGAAAGAGAAAAGTTGAGAAAATTGAAAAACTATAGAGAAAATCTTAAAAGAGAAACTCTCGATTACTGGGATATCATTTTTAGACTTCAAACAAGAATCTATCAAATTAAGCAGAATATTGAAAATCTCTTATATACTCTGAAAGAGGAACAAAAACCTCTTGATTACATGAGCATTGGTTAGATACGCAAATCACTGGTATCAGAGCTTGCAAAGAGATCAAAAGGGGAATCCCCAATGAGGACGATGTCTGATTTAATATTAGAGAAGTTAAATTCTCTACTAAAATCTTCTGATGAGAAATATCAGAACCTGCAGAAAGACTTATCTAGATGTCAAGATCATCTAGAAAAACTACCTGCTATAATCTACCAATTGGAAAAATTGGAAAACAAAATAGATTATATCAAGAAACTTCCAAAAACGGAAGAAGAAAAGCTAACAAGTGTTAGTAGAAAAATCAATGAACAACAAAAAACGCTAGATTCTATGAAAAATATACTGAAGGACAAGAAAGTGCCTACAGTAAAACAAAAAAAAACTAATGGATTCAAACCATTAGAAAGACCAGAAAAGAATCCTGTTCCGAATATGATTTTTCTGGAACCATCTACTAGTCATACTAGTATTCAGTATGAAAATCCGAAGGAAACCTGAGATGTCAAAATGATGAGCATCTTCGAAAAAAAGAAAGGAGTACAACTCCTAAATGCTGAAATTTGAATTCAACGAAATCGAACAGGAGGTAAAAAACTCCTCAATTCCAAAGTTAGATTTTAAACAAATCTACAAAATGGGAAAATTTGACGTGCTGGATAGCCATCACTTCAAATTATTGGAATTCACAACCCCCTCTACCACAGGAGAAACCGATCTCTTGATGATCACTCCTGATGAAGTTGCCAGAGCAAGAACAAAAAATTATCAATTTATGCACATTAGAGCAGTCCAAGTAGGCATAAAACTTCTTGCCCAAGAAAGCATAAAATGTTCAGTTCTATGTGTCTTACAAGACATGTGTCTTACAAGACAATAGACTAACAGATTTTCAAGCTAGTCTGTTGGGAACTCTTGAAGCATCCTTATGCAATCAAGTAGCTTCTTTCAACTGCTTCCCAAATTTCTCAACCAACTTGAAGGATGCAGCCCACTGTCTAAGACTAAGAGTCAAGAGAGATGGCATATCAATCAAAAAAGATATGCAAGAATTGGCTATAGTATACAGAATATACTATAAACTGATGAGTACCACAGTAGAACCTAAGACAAGGATATCCGATATCCCAGGTCTTACTACTGGATTCCTCACCAATCAGAAGAACCATTCACAACAAATTCATAAGGTTACTTGAAATGAAGTAACTTTTCCTATTGAACGGAAAATTTCAGGTCCGAAACTACCAGCAGAATGTGCAAAAGCAAAAATTTATGAAAACAGAAAGACTGGAGAAATCAGTCTAAATTTTGACAATCACAGGAAAAGTGATGTCTGTCTTGAAAATATCAGGATAAATAAAAATCTTCTTAGAAGAAGCTAGTGTTAGTGGTACAAAATTCTCTGTTGAAGAACCAACAGAGCCTATCACAGAAGAAGAATTAGAAGCTGATCTGAACAGACCAGTTAATATGCTTAGAGCAAAAAAGCTCTATGATCTCTATGATGAAGCAGAATCCTGCGAAAATCCTAAACGATTAGAAAAACTAATCGAAGAAATGAAAATTTTCAATCCAGGAAAGGAAAGAAAACTCTTTCCCTACCAAGATATTGAAATTGAAGAAGGAAAAAGCTCCAAAACTTTCATCATAAGAGAAAAGAGAAAACTGAAACTCCCTATACAGAAAGCCTCTACGGGAAGAAATGGAGAAAGAAATTCTCAAAGATTTGTCCCAAAGGACAAGATACCCAGAGTACCAATTTCCAATTATGGTATCTGGCTAGATCTAGACAAAGCTCTAGACAAGAGAAAAACTCTTGACCAATGGGTAGACAGCCTGATGATGGCCTCTGCTCTTACCCTTAGAAAATTTGAAGCACCAGATCTTCAAATGTACTTTGAAACCACTCTCACCGGAGTAGCAAAAAAGTATTACTTCTCCTTCAAGGAGACTGCCAGAGGAAAAGAATGGCTGGAAGAAATCAAAACTTCGAAATCTCCGTATGATTTTGCAGTACCCATGTACGATCAGTTCTGTGGAGATCTCTCAAATCTGAGTGAGAAGGCTAAAGAAACGGCCAAATCAAATATCTATGCTCTCAAAATCTGTGACATGAGATATTTTGAAGAATACTTGAATGAATTTCAAGAATATTACTGTACGATTGGTGAACTAGAGAATACTGATCTAGTCAACCTGTTGCACAGAAAACTCCCTGAACCATGGAGAACAGCTGTGAGAGAAAGCATAGCTGAAAAACCAATTGAAAGATTTTCAGTTGGAGGAATTGCCGACAGAATCAGGCAATTATTAAAAGATCAATGCAAGGCCAATCTTAGAGCAAAAATGGCCAAGAAACAACTCAAAGGAGTTGAAAATTTCTGTTATGGAATACTGGATATGCCAACCAACTGGGGATGTCATGAATCCAAGTTCCACAGAAAGAAAAAAGAAAAATATTACTCTAAAAAATTCAAAAAGAGTAATAAGAAAAGAGATTGAAAATTCAAAAAGAGTTTCAACATCAAGAAACAACAGGATGAAGATCCTAAAAAGAAATTCTTCAAAAAAAAAAAAGAATCACCAAAACAACCATCAGAATAAACATCCAAACAAGAAAGCTTGTAGGTGCTGGTTGTGTAAAGCAGAAGGGCACTATGCCAATGAATGCCCGGAAAAGGGTAAAAGATCTACTAAAGCTCTATTTGACGAATACGAGCCTATAGTAGAAGTAGCAAACATGAAAGGCTACGAAATAGCCTATTCTGATGATGAAGAAGACGACAGGTCAGTTTACTCTGCCTGATATGAAGAAGAAGGATCATTTGACTATGAGACTCATTCTGAAGTAGAATACTTAGAATCTAGACAGATGAATGTTCTGAAAGTCAAAAACTGGGAAGAAAGCAAGACAGAAGCAATATTGTCTTCTTATCAGGTGAACCCTGGTACATTCGTTTGTGACTACTGCTTATGTCATGAAAATAATGGACTTCCTATGTTTTGCGAAGAGTCAAAAAAGACTTATCACAAAGAATGCAAGAAGAAAAACCAAGCATGGCCTTATCAACCAATTAGTTGAACAAGAATATGAAGAATATTTCTCTGATCGAACAAAAAGAGAAAGAAATAGAACCTTTGTTCCAAAAAATTATGGAACCATCTTCTTCAAAAATAAAAGAAGAAGAAATTGATGAAGAAAAAATCGATGAAAATATAGAACTGGTTGAACCACCAGCAATTGTTCCAGAAGAATGCAAACCATTCATACCATAGGAACAAACTCAAGAAAATGAGCTTCAACAATCGAAAGTCGTCTCTACCAGTAGATACAGCAACTATATAGAGATTGGACTAAAATTCCCTGATCACAAGAAATATCATCTACATGCATTTGTAGATAATGGATCAGGATTTACTGTTGCAAAAAGATTTGCAATCCCAGAAGAACTCTGGAAAGAAGATAAGAAAAGAACAGCTACTGGTGTCACGTTTGACGGAAGTCACCTTACAATGAACAAAGTAGCAAAAAATGTTCATATCACCATTGGTGGAGGAACATTTATCATCCACAATGTTTGGCAATCTGAAGGCCAAGGATCAAATTTCTTGTTGGGAAATTATTTTATTCTCCAACAAAGATTTATTCAGGATGAAGAAGCGATACGCTTCAGAAAAAAAAAAAAAAAAAGAACGGGTGTTCTGGGCGAACAGGCTTACACAAGCCAAAAGTGTAGTAGGTCCAAACTTTAGTACACAATATCAGAGATCGCAACAGAATAGTGGTGATCTTACCCCTTACAAGCCCAAATTTGAACCGATACTCCAAATCAAACAACAAGAAGAATTACTTGTTGAAGAATCTTCTTCTTCTGAAGAAGAAACTAGTGAAGAAGAAGAAGCTAGTTTCATCCATGAGCATAACCTCAAGCATTTTCAGAACAAGCTTGAGTCCCAAAAAACTCCTACTCTTGATAAAATCAAGAAACTACTCGAGTAGAATATCGATGTAGATCCCCAGAAATTTTGGGAAAAAGACCCAGTGGTCTGTGAACTAAGATTACATGACATGAATGCTATTTGTCATGTCAAAGTCATTCCTCAGTACAAAGAGGAAGATCAAAAAGAATTCAGAAAAAATATTGAAGATCTCCTGAACAAGAGATTAATTCAACCTTCCACTAGCCCTCATCATGCTCCAGCATTCTACGTGAGTACACATGTAGAAAACCTTAGAGGAAAAGCTAGAATGGTAATTGACTATAGAGATGTCAATAAGAAGACCGTTAAAGACGGTTATCAAATTGCTCAAGTAAGAGTACTGATCAACCAGCTCAGATGAGCTAAAATCTTTTCAAAATTCGATGCAAAGTCGGGTTTTTAGCAAGTCAAGATGCATCCTGAGAGTGTTCCTCTCACTGCATTTGGAACACCACAAGGTCATTACGAGTGGTTAGTAATGTCTTTTGGTCTAAAACAAGCTCCCTCAATCTTCCAAAGAAAGATGGATAATATCTTCAAACATGTTGCGGAGTTCTGCGTCGTCTACATTGATGACATCCTTGTCTTCTCCAAAAACAGAGAAGAACACATGAAACACCTCCACGAGGTAGTAAAGCTGATAGTTCAGCATGAAATTATCCTAGGAGAAAAGAAAATCTTCTTTATCCTCGATGAAGTTGATTTCCTAGGAATAAACATCAAGAATGGAGTAATAAAACTCCAACCTGACATCCTTGAGAAGATCTGGAAGTTCCCAGATAGAATTCCTGATGCTAAGAGTCTAGAGAGATTCTTAGGAGTCATAAACTATGGGAGAGAGTTCATTCCCAAAATCTCAGGACTAACAGCAATGTTATCTCCTAAAACAGGTTCCAAGAGAAAATGGAACTTCACAGAAGATGATGAAAAACTGTGAAGCAGATAAAAAATCTCTGCAAAAATCTCCCTCCTCTACAACAACCAGAGGAACATGATGAAATTATCCTCCAAACAGATGCGAGTGATAATTACTGGTCCGGTGTTGTCCTGGCAAAAACGCCTGGAACTAACATTGAAAAGATCTGTAAATTTTGTAGCGGCAAGTTCAGCCTTACAGAACTAAATTATCCCACAAGGGAAAAGGAAATTTTGGCTGTCAAGAAAACAATTTTAAATTCTCCAGCTTTTCTTGGAAAACCCTTTACTGTTCGCACCGATTGTGCCAGAGTAAAGAATTTTAAAAATTTTAAACTTGATAAAGCTACTGATAGAGGAAGATTAGTAAACTGGCAATTATTTCTTAACCAATATGATTATAATGTTGAGTTAATTGCAGGAAATAAGAATTATCTTCCAGATACCTTAACCAGAGAAATGGCAATGTTCAGCCGAAAAGATGACGACAGAGGTCGCAATCCCAGAAGCAGAAGAACTGGGAAAGAACATGAAGCTGCTGAGGATCCTAAAGAGAAAATCCTCAAAAGGTTTCTGCTAGATCCAAAAGGACTAGCCCCAACTGATCAATCCCAGGGACTAGCCCCAACTGATCAATCCCAGGGTAAAGGATTGGCTAGCCCATCTCAAACGGCAGACGGTAAAGGCTCATCAAGACAGTTGACGGCTGTTGCTTTGCCAAAAAGCAAACCCACTCCAACTGGAGTAAAAATGTTTTTAACTATGAACTTCAAACGTTTGATCATCCTGTGTTCAAACTAGCAGGAGACTAGCTTACTACCAAAAGGAAATTCTAGATAACATCTTATTCGCCTTTCAAGAAAGAAACAGTGGTATAATGTTCCCAGCTCTGTTCGCCTTAACTGAAGAACTCCATGAGAATGGCAAACCACAGTTTGAAGAAGTTCAGACATAGCAGAGTGTTGTTCGAAGTGAAAAAATTCATTATCTGGAAGATCCAGAAAGTGCTAGAGTTCCTATCATAGCATTAACAGAATCAGACTGGTTTGAATTCCATAATCTGATAGGAAGTCATAATTCTGAGGCATGTATTCCTCCAACTCTCTTCATTATTGCAGGACCTTATGTTGGAAGATACTTAGTCAATGTTCAGAGTGAATATCCTCAAGAACACAAGCTTTGGTTTGTTGAAAATGGTTTTGTCCATAATATGTGGACCAAAACAAATGATGATCTCAAAGGACTGCCCCCTATCATCGTCAACACAGTCAAAAATGTCAGAAAAAATGACTGCATGCTTCGACTAAAGTTCAGATCCACTCCACCAGAATGGATTCAGAAGGCAAATGGTGAAGATGAATACATTTCTCCGTATCATTATGTGAGAATTATTCAAAGAAGATATCTTCAGCCCGCATGTGTTGGATACAATGGCCAGCCAAATTCAAGCATCCCATGGATGAAAGCCATGGCCCTGAAATATATCAAAAAGATCCCTGGCAGCAGGAGAAAAAACAATAATCACTGCTTACGATCATACTGACGTAGTCAGCAGTAACCTTTTCCTCTCTCTCACCAGAAAAGAGATAGATTCGACACTGGCATGCTTACAGTGGGTTGAAAAGCTTGAAACAGACAACCACTACAAGATGTATGTCGATACAGATGTCGAAGATAATGCAACAACTGCTTGAATGGCCCAGGCAGATAACAACTCGTTTGTCCTTGGTCACAATTCAGAAACAGATGAGAACATGTGAAGCAGCAGGTGTAGAAAGCACCGAAAGTACTTTTGGACTCTTCTCAAAAGCTACTTTTGCTTTTCAGAAAAGAAAGGTGAAAAACATTTCACCTCAAGGAATATGCTTTTCCCTTGTCCGACCTCCATCAGCAGGAGCACTCAGGAAAGCAGGAAATCACGGAGTTGTTCTGTACATTTTTATGTTTTGAATTTCGGTTTGAGTTCCGCTCCCTATATAAGGAGCTTTAGTTTCATTTGTAAGGCATCAAAAAATCCCCTCACATCAAAACTTCCACCATCCGAAAAATAGTTTAGGAACTTGAGCAGAAGAGTCTTCTCTCAAGAAAGAGGAATGTTGTAGTAGCAGTGTGATCTTTCTTTCCTGTCTAGTGTGAAGTGTGCTTTCATTACAAGTAAGTACTGTAATCATTCTTATGGATAGCTAAACAGCTTTTTAGCTGTTTACCTGAGAATGAGGCTCTGAATTTTTAGCTTGTAATTATGTTTATATGAATAATTTCAGTGTGTTCACCCACTTCATCAAGTCTTTTAAATTTGCAAGTTATCTGTTGTTATTAATCATGTTCGCCCGTTATCTTATACTACCTTTAAGTTCAGATTTTCTGTTTCTTAAGAAAATTTGCCTCAGCTTAGGATGGAAACAAGCAGCAGTGATTCCGCCTGTTAAAGTAACCGTTAGGCAGGAAGCCGTTAGGTGAAAAACTTGGGCATGTTGAAGGCTAGTTTTGTTTTTCTCAGAAGTTTGAACAGGCTTTTCTAAGAAAAAGTGAATTTTGGACCCAAAAGTCAACATAGGATATATTTGGCACTACCCTAGAAAGGACTACCCTTATAAGTCTTTTCCCCTAAAGTTTGTGTACTTGGGCAAAATACCAACTTGGTTAATTGATTGGGCAAAATACTTCATGTTTTTGGGCAAACGGGTTTAACCCCTAAACAATATTGTTCTCACATATATTAACAGACCGCGTATTTTTTTGAAACGGAACAGAACGCGTATTTACTATTTTGATGATATAAACTTGTTCTCAAAATTGTTTACTGGATTCAAATCCTAAATATACTAAATTTAATTCTTTATATTTCATTTCACAAAATATTTTTTGAAGAATTAATTGTTCCATAACACATGACCAAATGATTTTCAATTCTCACCCGTGGCTTTTGTTTTCTCTTTTATTTTCTGTTTTTTTTTTTTAGAAAAAGAGATAACTTCATTCAATTATTCATGGTCAGAAGGCTCGTACATCCAATATTGTCTTACACCAAAATCATAAATGGTCTAAGCTACCAGACAAAAGACAGGTGACCTTCACTGTTAACACATTCGCTCACATATTGAGCCTAACCACAAGAAAGAAAATCCTCCCTACCAACTTCCCATGAAGTAGTAACCTAGTCGCCTAGAGACCTCAATTAGTGTAAAACTAGAGAAACTAAGATGCAAGTAGTAGAAGATTAAACTTCTAGTAATAGGCAAAGAAATCTGGAAAGCCTAAAGCTTTCCTTTGCCCTTGTCACTAGGGCTGGGAACTGTTCCAATGCTAGTAGGAAAAGTGATCTTCAGAGGAGTACCACCAAGCTTCTTATTGACACTCTAAGCTTTATTCTTGCTTCCAAGAGGCCTACCAGACTTCTTTTTCAGGGTGACCAAAGTAAGGTCACTGTCCTCTTCAATGAGGCCAAGTGCCTCCGCTTGCAGTGTAAGAATCTTGCCACCCAAGATTGTTTTGAATTTCTTGGGAGAAGGATGGTTATCACCGCTCCGCTCCCGTTTCTTGGAAACCAGATCAATATGCTTCTTCTGCATACCTATATGGACAACAAGATCACAAGAAACATCCATAGCAGGTTCTTCACCTGAGGCCCCGGTACTCTCCAACCTGTGCTCCAAGTGACTACTCGCAGCCGTAGGACTGGTTGCAGTTGGAACCGGATCAGTGGGAGAAGGAGGATCCGAGTTCGAACGCTCCACTCGGCGAAAAGCTGGCCGCTTCTTCTTTGGGATGACCGGGGAAGAAGAGAGAAGGCCTCTTTTGCTCTTAGCAGAAAAAGCAAAAGAACTCCCTGAGGTCGAAGCTCCTGGAAAGTGAAGAACCCTAGGAGTAGGGTTGACTACAGTTGGCTCCTCACAGGCAATTCCGGCATGTGTGACCAAACCACACTGAGAGCATCTCCCCCGCAGATACTCAAACTGGAATTGCAACATAGGTTCAATTCCGGTATCAAGAAAGACTCTTCTTTCAAGCAGGATCGGTTTGGATGTGTCATAGTCCAAGAATCCGCCCAACAGATTGCCAATCAACGTGAGATTCTCGGGTTCTTCATACAGATGAGGTACGCCAGAAACCCTGCCCAGATCCGAAGATGCTTAAACGAAATCTCATGCAATGGCTTAACACCATCATATTCTTCAAAACAGACAGGGGCATGATAAAAACACCATACTCCCCCCCCCCCCCCCCCCCGAAGAATTTTATTACGATCACGTGCAGAAGCAAATGAGAACAAGAACAGATCACCAGCCCGTTCCTGAATCCGAAACTCCTTATCCACCATCCAAGTTCGATTGAAGTGAGACATGAATGCCTTTGGGTCGATAGGTTTTCGGGTCAAAGGCTTGCCAATGAGAAAAGATTGGGAGGACTTTCATACAGGACCTCCACCAATCTTCCCCAGATTTGGGGCACGACCCCCTTCAGCAAGAGCAAGCGAGGCTGCAAAGCTCGCTGTTACCGCATCAATGGAGGCCATTGTCAATGAGAAAGTAGGCGAGAAGAGAAGGGGACGAAGCAATTGTTGAGGGCGGCAAGGAGGCCGTAGACAAACTAGGGTTGAGAGAAAAACTCTCCTAGGGTTTTTTTTTGGCGAGAAGAGAAGGAGACAAACTATTGATTATGTGTTTTACCCTCTTTTATTTTCTGTTATCTTCGAGGTTTGCTAATAAATTTAGGATTTTTCTTCTCTAATGTTCTTAAAAAAAAATTTCTTTTTTTAACGAGACCCCCTAAGGTTGTATGAATCATTTGTTATCGATGAAAGTTTTATTTGATACAATAAGAAATAAACTAAAAAAAAGGTAGGGCTATTGTCGCCTTGTCGACAAACCCTCCATATCATTTTTATGAATTTTATCCCATAAGATTCCTCTTATACCCTTAAAATAAAATTTATAAAACTAAAATGATAGAATGAAAATATAATATATGAAAATAAAAGACATCAACCCCGGACGGCCCGCACCACCATCAACAACCACCTCTCATGATCACCCTTCCTTTTTCTCTTCTCCTTTCTTTTGTTCTCTCAGTTCTTCCTCTCTCTATACTTCTCTTCGCTGATCTTTGCCTTATTTCTGTCTAAAGCCATTTTATTTAAATTGGTTAGTTGGAGTGAAATGGGATGAATGGTTATACAATTTTTTATTCTCAATGCCATGAGCAATATACAATATAAATTATAAAAAAAAAAGGCAAAAAATCACAAATAGTCACTGAGTTATGACTCATTCGACACTTAACTCACTGTATTTTCAAAAATATCACTTAACTCACTCACTTTTACATCTGTCTTTCACTTAACTCACTGTCATTAATTCTATCGTTAGAAACCGTTAAAATTGAGGGTATATTTGTCAAAACGCTTAAAAATACATTTTTAACTTAAAAACAAAAAAAAGGAAAATGATCATTTACCCAATTTCTGCTTAAAAATTGCCCACTTGCTCCACTAACTGTTTTTTAACCCCGTTTACCCAAAACACTCTAAGGGATTATTTCCCTAATACCCAATTAATTCTTTTTTATTAATTTTTGGGACTTTTTTGCCCTCTCTTTCTTTCTCACTTAGAGGGAGAAATCATCCTCCACCTTGCCCGACTTCGGTGACCAGTGGCTGGCCGCCGACCGGTGACCGGAATTCGGCGACCGGTGACCGGAATCCGGCGACCGGCTACCGGACTGGTGTCGGGATTCCGGCGTATGAATTTATTGCCCCTCAATAATACTCAGTAACCATATTATTGCCCCCAGTAATCATATTATTGCCCCCCAATAATCAGATTATTGCCCCCAATAGACAGATTATAGAGTGGAATAACGTATTTGTGTTTATAGAGTGGAATTGTAGTGTACTATGTTGGTCTATTGGGGGGCAATAGACATAGGGCTAAATACTAGTTAGTACCCTGTGGTTTAGGTCCAAAATCAATTCAGTCCCTGGACTTCTAATTTCATCAAAAACACCCCTGCACTTTCAATTTTGATCTAATAGGTCCAATTCGTTAATATTCTGTTATGGGTTCAAGTTATAGTTCGATTATTTGTTGAAAAACTAATTATTTTTAATTGTAGGACTCACTCCTAAATTGACTATGCAGACCACCTCGACACCACATTATAAAACATAGGCTATATATGAGCCACATTAACAAGTTAAATAACTCAATTGTCAGAAAACTAACAAATTGAACCTATTAGATCAAAATTGAAAGTGCAGGGGTGTTTTTGATGAAATTAGAAGTTCAGGGACTGAATTGATTTTGGACCTAAACCACAGGGTAGTAATTTGTATTTAGCCCATAGACATATTATTGCCCCCCGATAATCTATTGACTCTATGTTATTCCCCCAATAATCTATTGACTCTATGTTATTATTTGTGGGAATTATGTTTTTGATAGCTGATACGTTTATTTGTGTTTATAGTGTGGAAATGTAGTGTACTATGTTGGTCTATTGGGGGGCAATAGAAATATTATTGCCCCCCAGTAATGTGATTTTTAGACGTCTATTGCTCCCAATAGACATTTAACTTCTCTCTATTGGCCTCCAATTGACATTCAAAACATTTTTTTTTCTTTTTTCTTTCCTTCTGCCCCTTATTTTACTTTTAAAAAAAAAAAAACTAATTTGGGCACCCAGAAAAATGATCTGGGCACCCACATCAAGACCGGACACGTTTCTCGCCTACCAGGTGTTGGACTCCGGCGAGGTAGGCCGACCAAAGCTGCTTTGTCGTCTTCAGGAGTGGATGCTGCTTCTCCAATCGGCGCCGCAGACCGGAAAGCCCAGATCGCCGAAATCGACCAGAAGCCCGGTCGCCGAAATCAACCGTGCTCGTCGCCGTCTGATCTCAACAGAGTCCTCGATCTGCGGCCTCTGAGGCGTCGTCTTCGGCCTATGCGGCGTCGTCCGGCCTCTGTGGAGCGCGGCAACGGCCACGTTGCAGAGAGAGAGAGAGAGAGAGAGAGAGGGAGAAAACGCAGATCGGAGGGATGAGAGAGAGAGATAGATATGAGTGTAATTTATAAATTAAAATGAGGGCAATACTGTCAAACACTGTTGGATTGGGTAAATGAGGTTAAAAAACTCTTAGTGGAGTAAGTGGGCTATTTTTAGCCTAAAATCGGGTAAGTGGTCACGGCCCCTAAAAAAAATTCTAAATTTATTAGATTTTTTTCAATTTTTTTAAATTTCTGGAATTTCTAATAAAAAGGATTTTATTTTAATTTAAATATAATTTGAAGAAAAAAAATATACCCTCAATTTTTAAAGTCAGAAATGCATTTTTTTAGTGTTTAGACAAATATACCCTCAATTTTAATGGCTTTTAACGATAGAATTAACGACAGTGAGTTAAGTGAAAGACAGATGTAAAAGTGAGTAAGTTAAGTGATATTGTTGAATTAAAGTGAGTTAAGTGTCGAATGGGTCATAACTCAGTGACCATTTGTGATATTTTCCCTAAAAAAAAATTATCTTAATTATATTGGAGGGTAAGAGAGAAATTTTTGGGCTACAATCTATATGTAATATAAAAAAAAATAAAGAATAAAAAACTGATTTTGTTTTTATATGTAGCACATTAATTATTCAGGCAAGTGAAAGAGAACACATAATTTATAGAGAGGGGAAGAATTAGGGTTCTTTTGAGGTTGCAGAAGCGTGCTGATTAAGAGGAAGCTAAGCTAGCGCGGCGGAAATGGAATATTAGAAGATGTTCTTAAAAGGGGAGAAATCGAAGCCAGAAAGAGTTTGCATATGGAGGACTGGGGATGATGAGACTAGTACAAACGAATAACAATAACTACAACTCTACAAGTCCTTCAACATGCGTGTTTGCTTATGTTAAAATCGAGAACCACTCCCTAAAAAAGAACCCTTACTTTATTCATTTTAGGGTTTCAGTTTCATTCGCAAAAGCAAAATATAAAACAGTGCTGTGTGAAGCACATGACACACCGCAGAGAGAGCATGATGATCCTTTATACTAAAACCCAACCCAGCCATAGCTGCTGCGGTGTGCGTGAATGTGTTTTTTGCGTGCAGTTCGAGGCATAATTCGTATAGAATTGAAGCAGAGAGAGAGAGAGATTTCGCAATTTACAGAAGAAACCAAACTAAGCTAGGCTACTCAGTCAAGTCTAACTCCAGCAGTAGTACTACTTTATCAATGGTGTTATGTGTTTGGAAGTAGAATCTATGTTAAAGTAGTCGAGCGAGAGAGTTAGATTAGAAGTCGATACATACAAACACCAAGAGGGCAAAGGCAAGGCACTACACTAATTAGCTTGGGTAGCTAGTAGAGCGCAAGGGGGGCCAAAGCCAGAGCCAATATATATTTTCTCTGACACCAGGATTCCCACAGTTGTTGCTTCCAACACTCTACACGATAAAGTTTTTTGTTTCCATTTTTAATATACGGTTCCTTCTCCTTTTTCTATCCTTCACCAGCTTCTCCATACAAGGAAATAAGCGAAGCCCCCTCCTAATTCTTGCAGCTTTTACATACACATGCATGGAACATAGATAAATCATGTATGTATCACTCTCACTCTCACTCTCCACCTCCTTTTCCCCCACTTCTTTTTTCTTTTTTGACTATCCATTCTAATCACCAATACTATCTCTCTCAATAATACAATATGTCTTTGAATTTGTTTCATTCCAAGTGAGTGGGCAAATGGGTGTGCTACTTTCTCTCTCAACTACATTTGAATACTCATTTTTCCCATCCCTAGCTAGCTAGCATTCCTTTTGATTTATGCTAGAGCTTTGTGT
>NW_026908957.1:0-27524 GCF_958449725.1 Rosa rugosa | reverse complement strand
ACAATTGCTATCTGTGTGATGATCCTCAGGAATCTGTGTGATGATCAATAGGATGTGTGATGACCCGCGAAATCTGTGTGATGATCAGTAGGATGTGTGATGACCCGCGGAATCTGTGTGATGATCAGTAGGATGATGGCTATCTGCGTGATGATCGGTGGAATCTGTGCGATGATCAGTGTGATGACTGCTCCGTGGCGGAGCTGAATTGTTATTAAGTTAACAATGATCGAGAAGACTGCTGTGCCATAGGGGTTACCTACGAACGTCAGAGTGTGGGGTTACGATGACTACTTTGCTTTGAATTGCTTAACTTAACGTGACCCCTTGAACTAAATTAGATGCAGGGGTTACTATGAATTGTTTTGCTTGCTGCTTGAATTGTGATTGCCTTGCTTTCTTTTTGATTTATTGATTGATGGTTTGATTTTGTAACATCCTGACCTCGAATTCATTTGAAAATAATCCCAATTTTTGAGGAAAGGAAATAGTTTTGCCCCAGAACACCAATTCGTTCAGAATTCAATTAAATTGAGAAACAACTATACCAGGACATAGATCTTGACGAGAGGACCAACCTTCTCACCTCATGTACAACCAACCGTCGCCGGAATACCAAAAACCTTTCAAGCTGTGATACTTCTTCCTCGCCCAGCAAACCAATACTGAAGGTAGAACCGCGGCGAGGAGAGAAATAGAATGAGATCGATCCGTCACCACGTCGTGGCTGGACGGACGATTTTCGATAGAGACCCATTGCGGGTCGTCGAGTCACCGACAGGAGTCAGAAGCCTTGAAGCTTCCCCCCCCCCCGATCGATCTGATCTCCGCCTTTATATAGTTCTCCATTAATTGATTTTCAATGGCTGTGATCAAGCGGTGGTTAATCTCAATGACCCAGATTGCACCACGAAATTTCCCTTTTTATTTTCTTTTTCTTAATTAATTATTCCTAATTTTAAAACTTCCAAAAAATCATAATAAATAGTTCGGATGTCCGAAAACCTCCCGAAAATTCTTACAGACTCGGTGCCTCGTGTGCTTTATTATCGAGTCCACAAATTTAAGATTTCACCTCAATAGAAATTTGAAAAAAATATTCCCGAGTATTTTCTGGTTACCTAGCTCGTAAAATAATCACCCAACAATCTTATCCTTCCTCTATTTTATACGTCCAAAAAAAACTAACGAAATCTCTACTAATTCCCTCGTAATATTTATTTATTTATTTTAAATACCTCGGATATTATAGATTTATCTTAAGACCCATTGTGGTGACGAATTGTACTCTGTGGTGAGGATACGAAGGTGATTCATTGATTTTCACCTTTGATGTCATGTTGATGACAAAGGCTCCTAGTGGGGAGGGAATGAGCATGGTTTGGGATTCGCCGTAGGGCGTTAGAATGGCATCAAACATTGCTTGAGGAAGTCTTGTTTGATTGAATTTGTGTAATGGGACGCTAGTTGAGAATCTAAGCATGAGGCTGTAGTCACCAGTTGACTTATGTAGGCACGACATGGAAGATTATGGAATTGATGGTCGTAGGTGTGAGCTATGAGTATATCGTGTTTAGGTTGAGGTGACTTAAGAAATGTGTTTTGCTTTGTGGTTTTGAGTTTACCTCATACGAGCTTCATAAGCTTACCGGGTTTGTTGTGTGGCAACCCGGTGCACTATTCAATGGAATGGTGTAGGGGTTAATCCTGCAGGTCAGGGTAATCGTGGCTGAAGCTGAGGTAGCGTGCTGGCAGCATCACGGTAGGAAGCATATGTTGTGACTTTACCGTTGTTATTACTTCCGCTGTAGTAAGCTCTAAGGAGCATTTACTTATTATTTTGTCGTTGACAATTTAATTCGTAAGCTTATGTAATATATGACTCTGTGGAGCAGGTCAATATTGACATAGTGGGTTCAGGGCATCAATATGTATGTTGTATAAGGGAAAAAGTTTTCCAAGTATTTGGTATTGATGGCTGAACGTTCACGCATGTATAATTATGGGGTTATATATCGATTATTATTTGTGTTAAAAATCAGGGGCGTGACATGGTGGATCTGGAACAAGTAGTGCACATGCAGGAGTGCAGCAATTCGGTGGTAGCAGTGGATCCAATACAAATGGTGGATATGGAGGAATGCCAGAACATGGAGGAAGTAATGATAGTCTGTCGGAATACTAACTGTTGTGATTAATAGTTTTATTTATATTTATGTTATCCTTTTGTTTTATGTAAGTGTGTGTGGTACTTTTTCCGAGCCTCAGAGCTAGTCTCCGAGAAGGTTTTGAAGAGGATATTATTTAATATTGTAATTTTCAAAATTTTATAATATATTATCTCTTATAAAAACATAATTCATTATTATGTATTAAAATAATTTAGCCCAAATATATTCAATATTAGGCTCAAATGAAAGATCTAAATGTGAACTTTGCAATGGTATAGTTTTTGTTATTAACAAATTTATAGAAATAAAATTTCACGAGAAAATGAAATTGTAATTAAAACCGAAAAAGGACACAAATGGAATAAAAGTGTTGTAAGTTGAATGAAAAGGGGTAAAAGAGGAATAAAAGAAATAAACAATAAAATATTAAATGGAGATGGCTTACCAGATTGAAAGCCATATATGGCTTGGACATTTGACCATACGGCAAAAATTTTGTTTGGGAAATGTGGAATGGCTTACCATGGGAGAGGGTAATAGGCTATATATGGCTTTATAGGGTACGGACCGTATGGTGGTAGATGGTCTTAGGGTTTCTCCCCAAAATCAAATCTTAGGGTTTTCTGAAACAGTGGAGTGAAGCACAAATCTGCGATTAGGATGGAGGTGAAGGGTATACCGTATTTGTACCTGATGTCGGACGAAAGATTATACCGTATCTGTCAAGTTGCAAATAAGTTCCCAGACTAGCGTCTCCCAACACCGATTGAGTTCGAAAAGGTCGAGTTTTTGGGTGAAGACGGTCAAGTCGTTAGTGAGGTTCCTGATGCAATGCAACATCATGCCGACCTCCACAGCAACCGCCGATAAAGCCTTACTTCATGTCTTGACTTGCTTGTCCTGAGTTCCCTCACCTTCTCAAATGTTAATACCCTTCGCATCAATTTTTCACTCCCTCCTCTCAACCAAATTGAATGACCAAACCCATTTCTGATGTTGTTCTCCATCCAAGCATTAGAGACACTGTTGTCCTGCAAACTTTGTAGAAACTGTTGCATCCCCTTCACTATCCCATCTAATCCTAAGCCCTTGACCATGTCAGTGAACATTTGTATGTCATCTTGGGCTGGATTTCTTGCAAGGACACCAAGCTTTGCTTTTTCTCCGATTAGAAAAACATTCTTGGCAGAGATATTGCCATGTTGTCAGAAAAGCTTGAATCGTGCATATACTATGCTCTCATAAACATCCCTGATCTATTTATATATATATATATATAAAGGCACAACATATATTCATAACACATGAAATAAAGGCACAACAAACATTCATACCTAAGCTTGGACGAACAAGAGTCAGTTAGAACATCTACTCTATTATGAACTTGAACAGATAAGTTGTTGATTTGTGCCCAGTCCTCTAAAGTAGATGTAGTAAATTCAGTGAACACAATCAGCTGTTCATATGTCGGATCACATCTGATTTCTAACACTTTCAGAAAATAGTGGCTTGAATCATTCACCACTGTGTCATGCCAGTAGATTGCCAAATCAACATCTTTCCTTTCAAGGAGATGAAACATTGCATCTATTGTTGCTCTACTTTCATAATCCAAACTCCCAAGATGCAGATTGTTGAGACCAGTATAGTGCCCATGGACCTCCAACAAAATCCACAGAAAATGGTTACAATATTGCAAATTTGCAACCAATGTTAGTATACCCTAAAAAACCCTAAACAAGTATAAACTAAGGAGATTTAATTATAATTAGAATGAAAGACAGAAACGAACCAAGATGAAGAGAGAAGAAAAATAAAAATAGAAGATGAAGAGCGAAAAGTAGACATAGAAGACCAAAAGAATGAAAAAACCATAAACAAGTATAAACTAAGGAGATTTAATAATTAGAATGAAAGACAGAAACGAACCAAGATGAAGAGAGAAGAAAAATAAAAATAGAAGATGAAGAGCGAAAAGTAGACATAGAAGACCAAAAGAATGAAGATAAGGCAGGGCGTTGAATAGTGTTGGCCATGGACATGGAAACGATTTCCAAATGTGCAAATCTATGATAACATTTAAGGAGTTTTTATGATTTTTTGAATGCTGTAAATGTTATCGTTTCCATCTCCAACACTTCATCTTCCGCAATTTAAGCCAATTTACAACTTTTCAGAATTTCAAATGAGGTCATCCCTTTATTTATAATTGAAAAAAAGTACAAAGCAATAGAATCAGCTGCAAGAGCAGGTAAGAGAAACTATTAGTTTTTTTTTTTAACTGGAATTGATCAGCATTTTATGAGAAATTTTATTCACACATTGCAAAATACTATATACACATCTCCTACTTAATACACCCCACCTATTAACTTTTTATTTTGACATTTTATTAGAAACACAACTCCAAACTTCCTAAACTATCCTCATTCACAATACACCGTACACATTTTTTTTTTTTTTATATATACACTTTTTTTTTATATATATATACCATCTTAATTTGAAGAGAAAAAAAAAACCCTTAACCAGTTTCATCTTTACCTCCATTGACCTAAAGTTGCCCAACTATTCTCTTTGCTCTCGAATTCTTTTTGAAGTAAAACTCCTAGTTTGTCAAATTGATTGGCAAAGCTATTTTCCAATACAAATGTCAGCTTATTAGTCATTTCTAGAATTATCGTATGCATTTCAAATAAGATGCCAACAGACAAAGACGTGCTAGAACCTTCAGAACTGTGAATACAACAATTATAGAGTAGAGATTAAATTATAAAGACGTGATACGATATCGTCATACACCCTATAAAACCGATATATGGAGAACCGAGGACCTTGTTTATCAAACAAGTTTCAATACTATCAAACAACAATTGAAATTCAAAACCTAAATTTTGTAGCTAAAGTTCAGTCAAAGATGGAGAAGTCATACCTCAATTGAGGGTTGAGAAACACCAATATCATAATCCATTACGTTGTTGCTGATTTTCTTTGGAACTATGGATGTTCATCAATCGGTCTCGTTAACTGTTTCTGACTGGTTTTAAGTGTGCATCTTCATTCACATCATTCATGTACGTGATAAGAAAACTCTAAAGAGGGATGATATATTCCAACTATGTTTCTTTATTTTTAATATAAATGTCTCTTTTGGTAATTTAATATACTCATAAATTCTTATGTCGGGTGTATGAAAAAATGGATGTGTATTCAGTATTTTGCAATGTGTGAATAAAATTTCTCGCATTTTATTGATATACTAGTGAGTATAGGAAGAAGAGCGAAACAACCTCCAACAAAGGGGAGTAGAACCACTCTAACTGACATCCAGATCTGAATAAAGAACAAATTTGGTCAAATTATGAGCAGAAGAATTAGCCATGCATCAGAAAAACAAGAACATTTTGGCGATAGTTTATTTTTTTATTTATTTTTTTAATATCAACAGAAGAATTTTTTTTTAACAGCCAATGTTGGCGAGTGACTCTTGTTAATAAGGTTGTCAACAATCATAAAAATTTGCGACATCCTTGGGATTTCTAATCTAAAATTTCCGTAGTCAGACTTAGCCTTGTTAACCACAGAAGCCATTATGGACAGTATTACAATCACCAACACTCTGCAAGATATTATAATTCCTTCATTACCTGAAAGCCTTGACACCTAATTTTATGTTCATCCACAGTTTCTAGGCAAGAGTAATACTTACCGTAGGTGGGACACCTTGAGCTGGTGGAGGTGGAGGACCTTGAGGTGGTGGAAGTGGAGGACGTTGAGCTGGTGGAGCTGGAGGACGAGATGGAACTAGAGATGGAGGCATCTGCATCTTGGACCTTTTTTCTTCCTCTTGTGTGACTGTGTGAAAAAGAAGGAGAGTGGTTTGTGTCTATACCAGGGTTGGATGGAAGTACCAAAAAAAAAAAGTATCATTCCTTCATTATGGAATGATGAATCCCTAAGCCATTATGGACAGTATTACAATCACCAACACTCTGCAAGATATTATAATTCCTTCATTACCTGAAAGCCTTGACACCTAATTTTATGTTCATCCACAGTTTCTAGGCAAGAGTAATACTTACCGTATGTGGGACACCTTGAGCTAGTAGAGGTGGAGGACCTTGAGGTGGTGGAGGTGGAGGACGTTGAGCTGGTGGAGCTCGAGGACGAGATGGAACTAGAGATGGAGGCATCTACATCTTGGACCTTTTTTCTTCCTCTTGTGTGACTGTGTGAAAAAGAAGGAGAGTGGTTTGTGTCTATACCAGGGTTGGATGGAAGTACCAAAAAAAAAAAGTATCATTCCTTCATTATGGAATGATGAATCCCTAAGCCATTATGGACAGTATTACAATCACCAACACTCTGCAAGATATTATAATTCCTTCATTACCTGAAAGCCTTGACACCTAATTTTATGTTCATCCACAGTTTCTAGGCAAGAGTAATACTTACCGTATGTGGGACACCTTGAGCTAGTAGAGGTGGAGGACCTTGAGGTGGTGGAGGTGGAGGACGTTGAGCTGGTGGAGCTCGAGGACGAGATGGAACTAGAGATGGAGGCATCTACATCTTGGACCTTTTTTCTTCCTCTTGTGTGACTGTGTGAAAAAGAAGGAGAGTGGTTTGTGTCTATACCAGGGTTGGATGGAAGTACCAAAAAAGAAGGAGTGACATTCATCTCCCAAAAAAAAAAAAAATTAATAGGCAAAGTTAATGGCAGATTAGATGGAAGTACCATATGGAGAAACGGAGCAATAGTTCAGGTACTACGAGGGTAGTTTTGAAAGTTTAGGTACCATAATGTGCATTTGACCATAGTTCATGTACAATTTGAGGATTTTTTCCTTTTAAAATTCCTCCCAAACAAAGCATACGAATAAATATCATTTATGTTATAGGCCGCTGGGCTGTACCTCCATACAACAAAAAATGGATCACCTGCTCCCATCACTCGAACATGGTTGACCCAATCAAAATTTGCATTCTGGAATACTTGTGGCAACATACGCCGTATCCTATGATAAAGCCTTACTTCATGTCTTGACTTGCTTGTCTTGAGTTCCCTCAACTTCTCAAATGTTAATACCCTTTGCATCAATTTTTCACTCCCTCCTTTCAACCAAATTGAATGACCAAGCCCATTCCTGATGTTGTTCTCCATCCTGATAGAATTAATGCTTTCCTACTCCATCCGCGAATGTTCGTTGTTCTCCATCCTGATAGAATTAATGTTTTCCTACTCCATCCGCGAATGTTCGTTGTTCTCCATCCTGATAGAATTAATGCTTTCCTACTCCATCCGCGAATGTTCGCTAAAGTGCGTTCGCGAGATGAGGTCACCGCATAGAAAAGTTCGCGAAGTAAGTTCGTCACGAATGTTCCCTAAAAGTGCGTTCGCGAGGATGACATCACTGCGGGGAATAGTAAGAAGCGAGTTCGCTGAGAAGTAGTGTTCGCGAATAACAGTTCGCTGAATAACTAAGTCTATTCGCAAAGGTTGAGTCTGTTCGCTGTCGCGAAACATGCTGCGGTGAAAGTCTTAGCTGCGGTGAAAGATATTTTACAGCAATTTGCATTACTGTTTCTCAAATTAAGCTAGATATTTTGTATCTAAAGTACTTTTAATCTAGTTTAATATGCTTTTATTCTAAATATTTTGTAGGTTAATCTTGTACCCCATATATAAAGGAAGAGATGGTTGATGTAAAAGTGTGAACAAGTTCAAAAACTCAAGTACACAAGTTTGCTGGGTTAAGTTGATCTGTTCATGCTTCATTTGCTACTGCAAATTAATCAAATCAACAAGTTGTGGTTTCAATTATATTTTGTTTAAATACAAAGTAGAAGCAAATCAAAATTTTATATATATATATTCAACACATCAAAGCATTAGAGACACTGTTGTCCTGCAAACTTTGTAGAAACAGTTGCATCCCCTTCACTATCCCATCTAATCCTAAGCCCTTGACCATGTCAGTGAACATTTATATGTCATCTTGGGCTGGATTTCTTGCAAGGACACCAAACTTTGCTTTCTCTCCAATTAGAAAAACATTCCTGGCAGAGATATTGCCATGTTGTCGGTAAAGCTTGAATTGTGCATATACTATGCTCTCATAAACATCCCTGATCTAATATATATATATATATATATATATATATATATATATATAAAGACACAACATATATTCATAACACATGAAATAAAGGCGCGCACAACAAACATTCATACCTAAGCTTGGACGAACAAGAGTCAGTTAGAACAGCTGCTCTATTATGAACTTGAACAGATAAGTTGTTGATTTGTGCCCAGTCCTCTAAAGTAGATGTAGTAAATTCAGTGAACACAATCAGTTGTTCATATGTAGGATCACATCTGATTCCTAACACTTTCAGAAAATAGTGGCTTGACACATTCACCACTGTGTCATGCCAGTAGATTGCCAAATCAGCATCTTTCTTTTCAAAGAGACGAAGCATTACATCTACTGTTGCTCTACTTTCATAATCCAAACTCCCAAGATGCAGATTGTTGAGACCAATATAGTGCGCCTATGGACCTCTAACAAAATCCACAGAAAATGGCTACAATATTGTAAATTTGCAACCAATGTTAGTATACTCTGAAAAAGTATAAACTCAGGAGATTTAATAATTAGAATGAAAGACAGAAACGAACCAAGATGAAGAGAGAAGAAAAATAAAAATAGAAGATGAAGAGAGAAAAATAGACTTTTGGTAAGAATGAAGATAAGGGAGGGCGTTGAATAGTGTTGGACATGGAAACGATTTCCAAATGCGCAAATCTATGATAACATTTAAGGAGTTTTTATGATTTTTTAAATGTTGTAAATGTTATAGTTTCTATCTCCAACACTTCATCTTCCGCAATTTAAGCCAATTTACAACTTTTCAGAATTTCAAATGAGGTCATCCCTTTATTTTTTTTTAAAGATGGCCAGAATGGCTGTCCTCTCCAACCGGAACCACCAATGCATTTCCATCTCCAAGACAGATCAAATCAGCAACCAGACTCCCATCCGGCAGCCATGGAGGAGCAATCTGAACCCACCAACCTCCATCCCCCACCGCGAAGCAATCTCTCTGAGCCACCAGCGAAACCCTTCACACCATGAGTCGATCTGTGAACCTAGAAAACAGAACCCGAATCCCACACAAGACTAATAATGCGGCGAACAGGCAGCAGCTCGTCCGACGACAACATCCAATGGATGCGCTGTCGGACGGACGATGGGAAATATTGGATATACTCAAGCGCGTGTGTAGGCGCGTTCTATACTAGCAAACATTTTAAATGCTTTATTTTTAATTGATGCATAATTAGTTTAGAAAGAGTATTGACGGAATTGGTCATCCCTTTATTTATAATTGAAAAAAAAATACAAAGCAATAGAATCAGTTGCAAGAGCAGCTAAGAGAAACTATTAGTTTTAAAATAAATAAAAAAACTGGAATTGATCAGCATTTTATTGATAAACTGGTGAGTACAAAAAGAAGAGTGAAACAACCTCTACTACAAAGGGGAGCAGAACCACTCCAACTGACATCCAGATCTGAATAAAGAACAAATTTGCTGAAATTATGAGCAGAAGAATTAGCCATCACAAAAACAAGAACATTTTGGTGATAGTTTATTTATTTATTTATTTAATTTTTTTTTTTTTTATAATATCAATAGAAGAATTTTTTTTTACAACCAGTGTTGGCGAGTGACTCTTGTTAATAAGGTTGTCAACAATCATAAAAATTTGCGACATCCTGGGATTTCTAATCTAAATTTTCGTAGTCAGACTTAGCCTTGTTAACCATAGAAGCCATTATGGACAGTATTAAAATCACCAACACTCTGCAAGATATTATTGTTAACCTGTATGCAAGTCAACGTAGCGTGTGCTGGTCTTGGTCTTGACCAGTGTGTGGAGTACAGCTGGCTTCCATGAAGTGGTTGTGATGTGTTAGCTGATGTGGTTTTACCGGCCACTCCCTGATCAGTTTCCTGCAAAAACTTTCGATGACTAGAGAGGGTTGCTGACTAGTCATCTCATGTCATCTGAAGAAGACTGCCGCCCAGATGACGCATCGGAGGGGACTACCAACAGGAATTTAGGAGGCGATGATTAGAGGGGATTGCCGACTAACCACAGGTAGTTAGAGGGGACTGCAAACTAACTAACTCATGCCATCTGGAGGGGACTGCCGACCAGATGAAGCACCGAAGGTGACTGCCGACCGGAATATTGTCTGGAGGGGACTGCTGACCAGACTATTACCTAGAGGGGACTGCCGACTAGGTAATGTACGCATGCGGCGATAATAGCCTCCTTGTTTTAAAACTCTTTTCTTTCAACGAGAAATCACATTGAAAAAAGAGTTGAGGGCATAATAGACATTTCGCTGTGACTTAACTGAGGTTTTAGACGGCAATGACCTATTGATCCGAAATTTTGAAGTACAAGGACTAAACATGTGAAATTAGAAGGCTAGGGACTGAAGTGTTTTATGATTAAAAGCTCAAGGACTAAACAGTATTTAGTCCTATATATATATATATCTGATGTTCTTGAAAGGGTTAATGCTCTTCTGTTCAGTTCATGATTAGCTATTTTGCTTCTGTCAAAAGTTGTTGTGATTGTGTGATACTTAACCTGAAGTTGTTTGTTGTAGTTTGTACTTGGTAGAATCTGCTGAAGCTCACTGTAGTAAAGACTAAGGCCATGTTTGGTTGGTGGAAAGGAAAGGAAACATTTTCCTTTCCTTTGGGAAAGTGATTCCTGAGGGAGGGGGGGGAGGAACCAATTTCCTCCACTTTTTCCTTTCCTTTGAGAACCACTTTCCCTTCCTTGGCTGTCCCAAACGCAGGAAATGAAAGTATTTCCTTTCCCAATGCCTAGATTCCACCAACCAAACATGGCGTAAAGAGAGGCGGCAGGCACGGACCTAGAGGGTGGCTGAGGTGTGCTGCAGCCCACCTCAAGATTTTGGGGGAAAAAAAATTATTAGATATATACTATAACTTAGCACCCCTTAAAAAAAACAGAGAGACAAAGTCAAACATTTATGATATATAGCAAACTGCATACGACAATCTTCTCCTTTTCTCCTCTCTTTTCTGTCATCTCCCCCAGATCTGAGTCTAGGAAACGCTCACTTCTCTCTGTGCATCAGCTTTGGTCTCTCATCTAGTCACCTCTCTCTACCAAGTCACTCATTCTCCTCAGCACTCTACTCTCATTCTCTCAACATGTGTTAACGTTAGTGATCCGTGGGGATCTCTAGTTAGCTATAAATAAAGAAAGAGAGACAGAGAGAGAGAGATTTGACACAAGATGTATAGTGGTTCGCCTCCGCATGAGCGGGAGACTACGTCCACTTGAAAGCTTATACTAGTGTGTTGAGCCTTGCGGCCCAAGAGGGATTACAAAGTATGTAATGGGATGATGAATATGTTGAGTTGTGGGAGGAGGCATTCCTTTTATAGGTGAAGGAATGCTCTTCCTTTACTTGTTCTTCGATGTGGGACAAGAAACCACACTATTCTAGTCTATTTAACATGCAGAAAGCTATGTTATGGAGGCATGTTGGCAAGGGCGGGAAGGTGGCTTCCCGGTGGCGGATTTGCGACTTCCGGATACCGCCGCGTAGCCTGAACATAGGGCTACACGATGTATGTCTCGGTTGGGCCATGCCATGTCTTGTGGATGTCTCAAAGTGGGTGTTACTTATGCTTGGTGACGTAGTAAATACTCCATATTATTGAAGGTATGTACAAGTCCCCGAAGTCCCCAAGTAAGAGGAGCTTCTTGGTTGGGGAGTTCAAATCATGAAGTCATCAAGCATAAGTAACCGGGCGGTACGGAGCCCCTACAAGTCCCCGAACTCCGTAAGCAAGAAGGGACTCGTTAACCTGCACAACAAAAACAAAAAGCAGGCATACGTAGAATGCTCGTTGCATTGGGCAACAAATGTGAGTTGCATTGATATGCGTTGGCATATATAAACGTATGAGGTGCGTGATACATGTTGATGTATACACGCGAATGGCGTCGAGGACGATCGATTATGACGTACAAACTCGAGAGCGCGTATGGCCGTGTGAGCATATGGATTGCATATGATAAATGTGTGATGCGCACAAGGAGATGTAAGTTGCATGAGCGGTGCGAAGGTAAGCGTTTGTAACGTGTAAATGATGAGTACGTGAACGCTTGTGTTGGTTTGGTTGTCGCTCGTATTAATGGAACGGGAAAAGAATTCAATTTGTCGCAAGCGACAAATGGTAGAAGAATTCAATGTTCCATTAACGTGGGGTGTGTCGAGTAGACATGAGCGTAAAACTCGAGGATTGCCGGGAAGGCATGAGCGGAAGCTGAATGGGATGCCGGGAAGGCATGAGCGGAAGCTGAATGGGATGCCGGGAAGGCATGAGCGGAAGCTCAATGGGTTACCGGGAAGGCATGAGCGGAAGCTCAATGGGTTGCCGGGAAGGCATGAGCGGAAGCTCAATGGGATGCCGGGAAGGCATGAGCGGAAGCTCAATGGGTTGCCGGGAAGGCATGAGCGGAAGCTCAATGGGATGCCGGGAAGGCATGAGCGGAAGCTCAATGGGATGCCGGGAAGGCATGAGCGAAAGCTCAATGGGTTGCCAGGAAGACATGAGCGGAAGCTCAATGGGTTGCCGGGAAGGCATGAGCGGAAGCTCAATGGGATGCCGGGAAGACATGAGCGGAAGCTCAATGGGTGGGCCCCTGCTAGGCCCGCTAGAGAGTCCCCGACTCCCCAGCCATGACGGACCTCCGGATGGTCGGTAATTTATTTGTGGAGGGGGAGCTGCACGGAGCAGAGGGTGTTGGGTAGCGATCCCAATCTTTGGTACCCAAGCGTCGGGGTTAACTGCCGGATCAATGGCTGCCGTAGGCTGTGTTAACTAGTCCCTTGCTGCAATGCCGCGTAGCGGTCAGTGCTATTATGAGGCGTTGCCTTACCGCTTGGCGGTTTGGTCGTAGACCGTGGACTCGTAAAGTCTGTATCTGCATGAAAAAATGACAAACACATAGAGCAAGCATGTACAAGTAGTAAAGTGGCCAAGAACATGTCGTAGGCATGCTTAAGGGTCATGGAGACATGTATAGACACGGCAATAGCTCTAATTGCGAGAGCGTGTAGTGAGATAAAGTTACTTATCTTATGCCGATTTGGAGGCTAGCGGAGTTATCCGAGCATGACGCTCCATTGGCTGTGGCGGATAAAGTATTCCGATAATGTCCGTCAACTCGTAGTTGCGGTTGAATGCTCAATAGAAATAGTTTTGAATTTCCTCGAAACAAAATAGATTATTAATATGTAGATTTGTAAAATCAACATCAATAATTTACATATGTAAAGTAGACAAGTCATTTGAATGTATGTATCAATTGAGCGAAGTGTATGAGCCATGTTTATAGCTAGTTGACGACAAATGTATATGTGCATCTATTTTGAATGTGAAATTGATAGATATAACAAGACCATTTAGGCATGTGAGGTTCATTGTGGGAGATCTATCAGTTGTTCTTGCTGGGAGAATAAGAAATATATTGGAATTCAATTATAAAAATTGAAGACATGATGTATAGCTCAAATGCATATATAATGATAATTTAAGCATGGATCATGAGGTAGTCTCTATCATATACCCAGCAGCTAGTTTCCAGAAGAGGACAAAAAGTGGCATTGTTGGTTTGTATTTGATTAACCAAAAAGTTATCTGATGAGCAATGTGGCAAGCACATGAATGTGCGGCAAATTGTAAGCCATGCAATTTAATAAGCAAGCTGGTGTAATTTAATAGATCATGGAGGGATCTATGTGTCATGTAGCCTTATTTGTTTAATAAGCATGCTTTTGACTTGTCATAGGTCTCTATCAGTTAGGTACACGTGATGGTGTAAGAGGCTAAATAGAGGTAGTTCCTGCATAGCAATAAACGCATATAATACTACTCATGGAGGTGAATGCGACGTGTATGCTTTTTATAGGACTAAGTGGCATTGATGTTATGCAAAGTGCAGGCACGTGGTGTGTACTTCAGCATATATATAACCCGACTGCATATGAAAAAAGAAGAGAACTTAGCTTTTTCTCCTATCAAGGTGCGAATTATGGTTCTGCAGATTTTGCCGAGTTCGGGGAGTGGAGTTTGCCCAGCGGAGTGGCCAGAGGGATGCCAGCGGAGGAGGGTGAGGGAAGATGCTTCAGAAAATAGGTTCTCTGCCTCAATAACGTGGGTGTAGAGAGCATCGTTGGGTGCCCAAAGAAAATCTGGCTGGTTGAGCAGATGTTGGTCAGCGGCACAGCGGAGCTCGAGTTCGGCGGAGCTGGAGTGCAGCGGACCTGGAGCTCGGCGGAGGCTCCGAGTTCAGCGGAGTTGAGGTGAGTAACTGAGGTGGTCAGCGGAAGCTTGGCGGAGCAGAGCTTCGCTGGCGGTGGTGCTCTAACGGAGGCAGTTGGGCGGAGGATAGCCGGCGAAGATGGAGCTTTTGCCGCTGGTGGTGGTCCGAAAGTTTGGCAGAGCGGAGCTGTGCAGCGGAACTGCAGCAGAGCCATGCAGAATGTGCAGCAGAGGAGTTGGAGGGTGGCCAGCGGTAGCGGGGCTATGAGCAGCGGTAGCCTTGGAACGCTTGGAGCTTAGCGGACTCGGTGCCCGGCAGAGTTTTTGTTCGGCGGAGGCTTGACCATCGGAGGTAGCTAGCGGGAGATGGCTAGCGGTGGCTCAACGGAGCTTTTGCCGGCGGAGATCGGAGAAGAGGAGTTGGTTCGCTAGCGGAGCTGCTGGTTCGTTAGCGGAGTTTCTCAGCGGAGCGGAGCCGGTCTGCTAGCGGAGCTGCTCGGCGGAGCCCGGAGAAGAGGAGCTGGATTGCTAGCGGAGCTGCTCGGAAGCTGATGCTTGCTCTGCCGCTGATAGGAGCTAGCGGTGCCGCTAGTGGCAAGTAGCTGGCGGAGGAGGCTAGCTGAGGCCATCGGAGGTAGCCAGCTAGCGGAGGCCGTCTGGGCCATGCGCTGGCGGTATAGGAGTTTTGGTTAGCGGTACGCTGGCCAACGGTGACTCCAAGCGGTGATGTTGAGCGGAGTCGTGGTCAGCGGTTGTGAGGCTAGTGCGTGAACGAGTGCTTTGGCGGAGTGATGTTCGGCGGAGACAGTCGAGCTGAGATTTGAAATTGGCGCCAGTCCCCGCTAGCGGAGGATGATGATTGAAGATAGGATGGGTGTCCATAGAGGTGTTCTGGGTGTCCAGAGTGAATCACCAAAAAATTATACCGCCAGGGTGGGATTTTTTTCTTTTTTTTTTTTTTAAGTCAGCGTTGATTTTTGAGTTGGGCGCGACCAACCCTTAGTTGGCGGTGACTTGCCCTTGACTGGCGTTGACCGGCCCTCAAGGTGCAAGTTTCTGCACATTTTTGCTCTAATTGTACCGCTGGAGTGGTGTTTGATCATGCCTTGGCAAAAGTTGCCGCCAAGAAACACAAATTCAAACATGAACTCACTGGGAACCAATGAAGACTCAAGAATGACTAAAGAGAAACGGGTGACCAATGAATTTGAAATGGCTCAAAGAAGGAGGGAAGAATTTCTTTGAGTTCCGCTAAGCAGACTTAGCTCATGGAAGGTGACGAAGCCAATGTGTTGGCTTCCCACAGACGGCGCCAATGTTAACGTTAGTGATCCGTGGGGATCTCTAGTTAGCTATAAATAAAGAAAGAGAGACAGAGAGAGAGAGATTTGACACAAGATGTATAGTGGTTCGCCTCCGCATGAGCGGGAGACTACGTCCACTTGAAAGCTTATACTAGTGTGTTGAGCCTTGCGGCCCAAGAGGGATTACAAAGTATGTAATGGGATGATGAATGTGTTGAGTTGTGGGAGGAGGCATTCCTTTTATAGGTGAAGGAATGCTCTTCCTTTACTTGTTCTTCGATGTGGGACAAGAAACCACACTATTCTAGTCTATTTAACATGCAGAAAGCTATGTTATGGAGGCATGTTGGCAAGGGCGGGAAGGTGGCTTCCCGGTGGCGGATTTGCGACTTCCGGATACCGCCGCGTAGCCTGAACATAGGGCTACACGATGTATGTCTCGGTTGGGCCATGCCATGTCTTGTGGATGTCCCAAAATGGGTGTTACTTATGCTTGGTGACGTAGTAAATACTCCATATTATTGGAGGTATGTACATCATGTATTACTTCTCTTCTATAATAATTTTTTTTTACGAAATTAGAATGTAAATTTATGTTAGAATTTGGGTATTTCTTGATTTCTTGATGTAAGTAATCGAATCTATTGATCTCTAGAAAAGATATTGAATTTGTATTATTAATACCTAAATGCCCAATTGTCCATGATCAAAGTGAGGTAATATAGTGTGTTTTGGTTTGGGGTCGTCTTGTTGGATTTGTACCGAGGGTTTTGCTTGAATAGAGTTTGGGGGTTTAATAATTTTTTATTACCTAAATCAAATTCAGTCACTTTCCAGTCATCCATTTGCTTGAATGGAGTTTGGGGGTCCCAAATTTTTTATTACCTGAATCAAAATCACTAACTTTCCAGTCATCCATTTAGGTTGTGATGTGGTTTTGAGTATAGCCGTATAGGAGACTAGGAGTAGTAGTTGATACAATCTCAAATTTCAATCTTCATCATCGTTTTGGACTATGGGACATTGGGACTTTATGAAAGTCTTTTTTTTTTTTTTTGTACTTTTTCACTTGGATTTTTATGTCCATGTGCTTGGATCATCTAAAAAAATAAGTTTATTGATTTCATGTTTTCTTTTTTCTAGGTTTTGTTTAATGACAGATCAACCTCAAAATTCTAAGCCACAAAAAGTTCAGAAGAAAGTAAATTCATATTTTCAGAAAAATGATGTTGTTATGGGTGATATTCCAAGTTCGGTTGAGCAAGAACCTTCTAGTTCTGTAAGAGTTGAGTCTCGTGAAATTGATGTTAATCACATTGAACGTGATCCGGGAAAACGCCCTCCAATCTCGTCATATCCTATTAATGAGCGTGATGAGGTTCGAAGAAAATATATACTTTATGGTCCCTATCAACCAAAATTAGAAGAGTATCCAACGCATCTTTGTGCTTTAGGTAACCGGATAGCACAACTTAAGTAGTTGAATTTGTATTGACATTGAATATTTAACTTTGAATTGTTTCAATTTTCTATTGCTAGATTTGGGTAACAAAATGCATTTTGTGGATGATATTTTGACAAGTGTTATGCAATTGAGATGTTCTATCAAAACAAAGTAGACTCTACCAAATTTTTTAGAATAAATTTTCTATGGCAACATAAGGTAAATTTAGCCCACCTCAAATTTATTTCCTGGTTCCGTGCCTGAAGAGAGCGCATCAACCACCACTGCTGCCTTTGCAGGAAGTTAATGTGCATAAGAATTAGCTGCTGCTATTGTGATGTTTTAGTCTGCAAAAACGTAACCATGTAATCTGTTGTTGCTATTCAGTTATGAGACATTAATTTTGAAGTTTTCATCTTGTTAACTCCACATTGCTCATATCTTAATTTATGTACGTGAATCTCCATCCGGTTTGTCAGTTTCCAATCTCAATTACTAGCTCTTTGCCAAAAAAAAAAAAAATCTCAATTACTAGCTAGCCAGCTTATTATCAGCTATGTATGTATCCGTATTTACATATGGCTCGGTTTTATGTTTTCTGATTTTGCTCGATTCTGTATCCAAGTATCGTATTTGTAAACACGTCTCTAGATAATCTACACCCGAAAATCATTTCCGTCATCCCTGGTTGAAAAAAGAGAAAAAGAATCAAGGCCAAGCTCAAAGGTACAAGATTAATTAGGTTAAAATGTGTTAGGTTGAACATGACAATATTACAGTCCTTAAATTAAAGGGAGAAATATAGAAACCCAGGACTACTAGTCATTCTCAGTCCTCTCTCTCTAGGAAGTCTTAATGACTTGCTGCCATGTTCAGGATCAAGAAATGTATAAAATGTGCATTTCCTCATTATTTTGTGCAAGTCAAATGAGTGCAATTTCTTTATCAATTTGCCTGCATGTTATATGTACCACTATGACATGCATTTTCAGAAACTCTCCCTCATATATAGAGTAGCTAGAAATCTAGAATCACTTCATGAACGAAATTTCTTGCCTACCTTTCAACGCTTTTCGATCATTATCGACTAGTAGTACTCGTGCCTGCCCTGCACTCTAGGTAACACCAGTTCCCCAAAGTTAATTTCACTTGATGTTCACCGTCAAGATTCCATATATGAAAGAAAGAAGATTTTAGGCCTTGATGAAGGTGAAGCATGTGAAGCTGTACTCTTTACCAGTGAAAAAGACAGGAAAAAGGAACCCATTTTCAGGCTAAGCACTTGGAATGTATGATTGTATACACAGAAATGGACAAATATATCATGGATGCGTCAGACGTTTTAGGCGGTTTCAACCTACTCATCCAAGGAATTTGAACCGGCCAACCAAAAATTGCTTTTAGAGCAAGCACCTCATGACATGAGAAACACACCTTAATCCCCATTAACCCTTCCTTGCCTTATCCAATAACTCGAACAAATTGAAATTGCGATCAATTATGGGACGCATTCAAAGAAATATGGTATGCCCTGGTGGTAGCTAGTATATATGGTTCAATTGACATTTATATTATATCATACATCATGAATGAATTAATAATTAATTAATTTAAATTAAATAATTATCGGTCATGTGTTGATACTGCATGTTCTATCTGTCTATCATGATTTGTATGACAAAAGTCATTTAAAAATAAAATGAGTAATTTATCAACCTGGCAACCATCAAATAGATTTGAATTGGGAGCTTGGCATTCACTCCATCTCATTTCCTACTTCAACTTTCAAACGCGTCTAGATAATCTACCTTTAGCTTAGCACACCTCATGGCTAAAAACCTCAAATCATTGGTTGGCTTGGATTTCCTTATCATTTTCTCCCTTAATTAGGTAAACAAATAATAACAGCTTGGAATTGGATCACCAAAAACCAAAACATACACACATATTGAGTAAATATTGATCCATAACTTCAGGGATGTTGACCTCATTAAATGCACATTCACCTGCAAAATCTTAATATATACTCCAAACCCCTAACAATAGGGCATTACTCTATCCCCTCCCTAACATGGACTCTCTTAACATAATCATAAAAATGGTCACACACAGAATGACAGAATTCTTCACCTTTCTTTATTATCATGTAAAGCCTAAATAAACCACTTACCCTTTCATATAATTAACCATTGATTTGGACAAATCGCATAACTAAATTAGTTTCCTAATCAAGGCAAAGGGACTTTGAGAGTCGTACACGTCTATATAACCCCCACTCAGAAAATGATACCGAAATACTATTTTTGTTTTTTACATAAAAACACCAAAAAAAAAAAAAACCAACCTTTCCCTCAGAGACCAAGAACATGGCCGAACAAGCTTATACACACTCTCCTTCTTTCTCTTTTCTTTCTCTCTCTCTCTCTAAAAACCACGAGACAAGTACGAAAAGGACTATCTGAAAACCCTAGCTTTTTCTCATCTGCATTTTTTTTTTTTTTTTTATTAAAAAGATTGGTTCTTTATATTTTGGTATAACTGCGGGTGTTTCTTGGAATCGAAGCATCGGATTGTTCCGTGATCTGGAAAATCCCAAGTGAAATGCGGTATTGGAAGGAGGAGCGGAAACCCTAGGTCGCCATTGATGAAGCCATTTCGTCGATGCCAGAGGATCCTCATCCTCTCTCTGCTTTCGCTCTCTGTTTTCGCTCCAATCCTCTTCGTCTCCCACAGGCTCAAGAATCTCACCTATACTGGTATTTTCATACGTATTCCGATCGTATGTTTGATTTGGTGGAGTGTTTGATTGTGTGTAGTGAGTGATTTGTGTTCTTTTGGTTTTGGATTGTGGCAGGGCGGAAGGAATTCATTGAAGATTTATCCAATGTTGTATGAATCTTTGCTCTTAAATCTCAGTTTTTGGCTTTTGATTTTGAGAATTTCTGAATGGGAAATGTTCAAGATCAATGATTTTAGTTATGTGTTCAAGTTATAGTGTTCTTTGGGAACTATTGTATTGTAGTGGAGACTTAAGGTGGGTTTTGTTTTCTGAGTGCAGAAATACAGGGCTGATACTTTGAAGCTTAGTGCTGTTGAGCAGGTACTGAAGGATGATTCGATTTTGAGATGGTTTCAGCCAAGTTAATCGAAAATTTGTTTTACCGTATTTTGTTTTAATTTTCGATTGCGGTTTGTGGTTTTAGGAAGCCGGTGAAGGTTTGAAAGAGCCCAGGAAAGTTTTGTATGAAGATAGGGATGTAGTTTCTTCGGTTAGTTACAGTCTTGGTGAGAATCAAGATGGTAAGGAATCTGGACATGTTGGAGACATTACTGATACGGCGGAAAGAATGGAAAATGGTTGGTGTATAGTGACAGGACTTTGTGCTGTGTTTCTTTGTTTGCTTCTTTCTCTCGTTATTTATTGTGGGTCTGCTTCCTTCAAGTTTCAGGAACCAATAATGAGAGCAAAGAAGGAGATATACAATTTCAGCAGAGAGAAATATCATCTGCATCCGGTGAAAAGGTAGCATTCTATATCTATCATATGGTCACCTTTTTTTTCTTGTTTTTTTTTTCTTTTTGACAATCTAGTAGGAATCTTGGTTGAGAGAAAAAATGAAAAGGAAAGGAACTGAAGTCTCGCGTTATAAATGAATGTAGATTGAACTGAAATAACAAGTGTAGTATGGAAGTTCCTGCTTTATGAAATTTTGATTGAGTGCAAGTTTTTACCTGTTAGTTCATAAGGATTCAACCGTATAGGTTATGCATCTCATTGTAGAACTATATTTTCTCAATGTATGTTTTTTGTGTCTTTCAGTTTACTGATAGAACTAATTTTATGCATGACAGTGTAGAAGTATTCTTACCATTATATGCTTTATGTGATTCAGTTGTGCATATAGCATAACATTCTGTTAGCTGAGGTCACCACATTTCATGAGGACTCTTTTTTATGCGTCTGATGTCTGTTCTTAGATTGGATATTCATATAGCTTGGTTATGATTGGGATTTTGCTGAGTATGTAAAATGATAGTCTTCCATCCGGAAAAGGCTTTTGTTGAGCATTTTAGGTACTACATCCAAAATCTTGCTGGTATATAAGTTTAGGAGCATTTTAAGATATTTTATTCCTGAACTTTTATATAATGGATGAATTGCGAATGTATTGAACTGGATCATGATTTAGCATGCAAGATTTGGCAGTCAGACATTTTTTTTCTGAACTTAATAACATCTTTTATCTTAAATAGTAATGTTTATGGTTCTGGTGACAGGGGCAAATTAACCAAGCATTGGTCCAACATGAACAGAATGAACAATCTCAATCAAGGAAAGTAATAGATCAGAGAATAAAAGAGATGAAAGATGTAAAATCAAATCATCCCGTTCAAAAAGTGAATTCAAATATCCGGAGAGTAGCAGACAAGATAAATGAGATGAAAGATCAGATGATTAGAGCTAGAGCATACATGACTTTTGCACCACCTAATTCACAGTTGGTGAAGGAGTTGAGACTGCGAACTAAAGAGGTGGAACGTGTGGTTGGTAGAACCCACAAGGATTCTGATTTATCTCGGAGGTAAAATGATTTGTACTTTTGTTTTCATTTTGCATAAGCATGTCACAATCAGTTCCCTAGACTTTGAAAAAGAAGAATGCAATTAGTTTTGTGAGTGAACATATAGGTTGTGGAACACCATTTCTCATTTAGTCTGATTCTCTAAAATCGATGATATTGCAGTGCTTTGCAGAAAATGAGAAACTTGGAGGCCTCACTATCCAAAGCCAGCCGTGCTTTCCCAGACTGCTCTGCAATGGCCACAAAACTACGTTCTATGACTCACAGTGCTGAAGAGCAAGTTGGGTTGCAGAAGAAGCAAGTCACATTTCTTTATCACCTTGCTGGAAGCACTACCCCGAAAGGTCTTCATTGTCTTTCTATGCAGCTGACTGCAGAGTACTTTGCTCTGGATTCCGAGGAGAGGCAATTTCCTAACCAACACAAGTTGCATGATCCACAGCTCTACCATTATGCTGTCTTCTCCGACAATGTTCTGGCATGTGCAGTGGTTGTAAACTCCACTGTTTCCACTGCCATGGTATTCTCAACCAGCCTTTTTCAATAATCTGTTTTAACGCTTAATTACCAGTCATCCCATTCTTTTTGTGCTAAAATCAATATTTAAAAGCATGATTTTGTCAAGCTGAAGCCAAAACCATACCAGTTGATCCCATATCCTAATGTTTAATTCCCAGTCATCCCATTATTTTTGTTTTTGGGCTAAAATCAATATTTAAAAGCATGATTTTGTCAAGCTTAAGCCAAAACCATATCAGTTGATCCCATCTCCAAATGTTTGCATTTTTCTAGGATGTTACATATGCACACACATTCTTTGTACACTCGATCCTAAGTAGCAGCATGAAAGCTTGATGACTTTCTTACTTCTGTCATAATGATGTGCAGGAACCAGAGAAGATTGTTTTCCATGTGGTGACTGATTCACTCAATTTTCCAGCATTGTCAATGTGGTTCTTATTGAATCCTCCTGGAAAAGCCACCATCCAAGTCCAGAGCATAGAGAGTTTTGAATGGTTGTCGACCAAGTATAAAAGACCATTAATTCAGAAGTCCACTGACCCTAGATATGCTTCTGAACTCAACCACCTCCGTTTCTATCTGCCTGATATCTTCCCTGCACTGAATAAGATCGTGCTATTTGACCATGATGTCGTTGTTCAAAGGGATCTATCTAGACTGTGGAGTGTTAATATGAAGGGGAAAGTCAATGGTGCAGTTGAGACTTGCCGGGATAATGAACCATCATTTTTACAGATGGATACATTTATCAACTTCTCAGATCCATATGTAGCAAATAGGTTTGATGTCAATGCATGCACATGGGCATTTGGCATGAATTTGTTCGATCTTCAAAATTGGAGGAGGCATAAGCTAACTACTCTATACCATAAATACATGCAATTGGTAATAAGACTTTCTACCTTACAAGCCTTTAATGCATTTTCTTTTTTGGTTGTAAAATATGAATGTTCTTCTGCAATCATATAGTAATGCTTGTTTTGTTGGGTGTTGGTTGCAGGGTTCTAAGAAGCCATTGTGGGTGGCTGGGAGTTTGCCTTTAGGTTGGGTCACCTTCTATAACCGGACAGTGGCTTTGGACAGGCGATGGCATGCTCTCGGGCTGGGTTATGACTCTGGTGTGGTTCAGGGGGATGTGGACCGAGCAGCAGTGATACATTATGATGGAATTATGAAGCCGTGGTTAGATATTGCGATTGGGAGGTACAAGGGGTATTGGAGCAAATATCTCAACTATGATCACTCTCATCTGCAGCGGTGCAACATTCATGCGTAGTCATCTACTGAAGTTGTGGGATTAGCCACCCTGTACCACATGATTTGGATGATGGAACTGCAGTGGTTCACTCAATTCATTCTTTTAAAGATTCTTCAATGTAAAGTTCCTCCCCATTCTTTCCCCAATTTTTTCTGGGCCTAAAATCTTCTAGGAGCTGAGCTGAGTCAAAGATATAGGAATAATCGGATTTAATAAGTGCCCCTGGGGATTCTGTATCAGTGGTCTGTGTATGTACATAACTTGTTCCAATTCCCATAATCATCTTTCAACGTAGGCAGATGTACTGGTTCTTCATACTTTACAATGGATAGTGTTTTTGTTTGAGCAGAATTCACAAGTGATTTTTTACCATTTGTTCCCAAGTAACTTGATTATATGATTTAAATTGATTAAAAATGAAAGCCACACCAGACTGAAATCACAAAGCAAGTGTGGGATTGTAAATGTGTTTCTCTGGGAATATCTGCTCCGTGTAAATTTTGCAGCATCATGATTTGTGTCATTAGTCTTCCTTGAGCACAAGCTTGGACTTTTCAACAGATTATGTGACAGGTGGAGAGAGATGATTGGATATTTGCAGATAGGGGATATCTAATGAGGGGTATAGCCAGATGCAAATCTATCCAACTTGAGTGGTGCACTTTAGCCCAATCATATTAATCTGTAAATACTCGCAATGCATATGAAGTAATAAGCTAGAGTGCAACGGTTTCACTGCAGATTCTCTCTCTCACCAATTCTCTTTGGACATTGAAGATAATGGCCTCCTTCACAGCTAGCACTCCCACCTCATCTGTCACCAGGGCAGCCCTTGTGCACAAGCCATCTGTTGGGGCTCCATCCTCAACTATTCTAGGTAAGATTTTTCACTTCCTCAGTCTCACCTTACAAGGGTACTAGTTTAGCTATGTTATTTTGTTAGATTGTCATATCGGATCACTAACTATGATATACTGTAATGGCTTCTAAGTTATCAATCTCCTCACGACGAAAGTTTCACTTCGACATGTTAGGTTGTGGAACTCTCAATTTGGATACCTAGACAGACTAAATTTTGTTTAAAATTGATGAAGCATATAATCTAGATTGACATGAACAGAACATGCATGTTAGGTATCTTGCAAGAATACGTTACCTGGTAACCTTGATGCATCAAACTTACTAACTAGGTTCTGACTTAATTTTGATTTCTTACATGAATTATGTACTAACATTATTATGCGTATGTACTAACATTATTATGCATATGGTTACAGCTTTGCCATCAATTGGAAACAAGGGAAAGGTGAGATGTTCAGTGGAGGCAAAGCCCCCAATGAAGGAGAGCAACTCAAACATTGGGATGAGTGCATCTCTGGTAGCTGCAGCTTTGGCTGCAACCATGTCAAGCCCAGCAGCCATGGCTTTGGTGGATGACAGATTGAGCACAGAAGGAACAGGGCTTCCCTTTGGTTTGAGCAACAATCTTCTCGGGTGGATCCTTCTTGGTGTGTTTGGTCTCATCTGGGGACTCTACTTCACCTACACTTCAGATCTTGAAGAGGACGAGGAGTCAGGACTATCCCTCTAGTTCAATTAAGCCAAAAACCCCAGTATTCCTCACGGAGGAATGTAAAAATTTCTAGTTTCAAGGAGTTTGGCTGTTAATGTTCGTGTTTTATAAGTACTGAAAAGCTTCCTTCTCTGGATGGATCCAACTTGTGTACTTGATTATCAACTATTATTCATCAGTCATTTCTCTACTTTATTTATCATTCATTCCTTAATACTAAGGATTTTCCTTGAATTATACATATAGAACTCATCTCCAAGTAGTAAAAGATTACTGTTAACCCAAACATAATGCTTACATTTATGTAATAATGCTCCATGAAATTTTCTCGACATCTGAATTGGAGTTTGAAACAGACAAAGAAAAGACCAAAACATGATTAACGACTGATGCTTAAACTCGGTGGCCTAAGTAGCCAACATCTTAACATGAAAGGTTCAATAATACTATAGTGCTTGGTGGTATTGAACGTACTATTGATGTGCTAGAACAAAAGAAAACATCCGATAAAAAATACTTGAAGAATTAATGATAATATTCCCAATGCGGCAATGCTGATTATAAAAATCCAAGTAATTGTTCCCAGCACTTGATCAAGTGCCTGTTTTGGGGCTTCTCTTCTTAGACAAGCTAGGTGTTATCTTGAGGATTTGAGATGGTGGTTCTACTAATTCTGGACTGACAAGTGGTCTGATTTGGGTTACCTCTGAGATCGATTATGCTATTGACGCTTCTATGGTTGATAAACATTTACTTGTGCAAGACTTCTGGATTGATAATGCTTGCGATGCCATTATGCTTTATGCTTGCTTACCTTCTGAGATAATCAAAAGAATCCTCTGCATTCCCATTTCAGTTTCAAGAAGCTCCCCTGATAAGATCATATGGCAGCATACTCGTAATCAGATTTTTTCAGCGAAAAGTTCTTATAACAGTCTCATTACTAAACAGCCTATATGAAATGCATATGGAACCATAATCGGCAGAGAATCGAACTTCTAAGGTTGGAATTTAGTTTTGTTTCCATATATATATATATATAGAAACTTGCTCAGGTGCGGATATCCGCACCAAAGCAAAAAGGTGCGGATATCCAGTTTTGACCCACTTTCCGATCACATTTTTACATCTTAGCCGTTCAGTTTTTAGATCCTAATGTATAGATCATCTCTGCAAAATTTCAGCCAATTTGATGATCGTTAAGGCATCCAAAATTGCAATTTACACGAACGGACTGAATCTGTCGAACCGGAACCGTTCGTATTTATAATGGTAAATTGCAGTTTTGGATGCCTTAATGATCACCAAATTGGCTGAAATTTTGTAGAGGTGATCTATACATTATGACCTAAAAACTGAACGGCTAAGATGTGAAAATGTGATCGGAAAGTGGGTCAAAACCGGAAATCCGCACCTAAGCAAAAAGTGCGGACGTCCGCACCGGAGAAGCGCTGTATATATATATATATTATATATATATATATATATATATTATGTGATATGGAATTCAGTTCATAAGCCTTCCCACCACCTTAGACCCTTAGACACACATACATATATACATACACAGGCGGGTTCTGAAGCGGACGTCCGCACTTGGCTAAAGTGCGGACGGCGACGCAGCGGCGGCGTTCCAGGCTGCGACGGCGGCTCGGTGCTTGGCGGACGGAGGCCGGAGGCTTGGCGGACGGTTCTAGGCAGCGTTCGAGGTCGGAGGAGGTCGGGCTTGCCGGTTTCTGGGCAGTCACCTCACCTGCAGTTGCAGGTTCTGTGCAGCACCGCAGAACCGTCGCCGGCGACTCCACCGGACCGCAGACTCCTCCGCACAACCCTCGGCGTCCCTCCGGCAAGCCACGCCGCACCGTCGCCGCTTGATCGAGGCCGGAGGCGCGACGTCCGCACTTTTTCTGGGTTGCGGACGTCCTCTTCAGAACATTTTTGTATACATACATATATATATAGAATTATTCTCAGGTGCGGACATCCGTACCGAATTTTCAGTACGGATTTCCTGTTTTCGACCACTTTCCGGCCACATTTTTACATCTTAACCGTTCAGTTTTTAGGCCCTAGTGTATAGATCACCTCTACAAAATTTCAGCCAATTTGGTGATTGTTAAGGCATCCAAAACTGCATTTTACACGAACGGACCGAATCTGTCGAACCGGAACCGTTCGTATTTATAATGGTAAATTGCAGTTTTGGATACCTTAACGATCACCAAATTGGCTAAATTTTGCAGAGGTGATCTATACACTAGGACCTAAAAACTGAACG